>NW_015388462.1:15770-20447 GCF_001527695.2 Protobothrops mucrosquamatus
CTTCTTCTTCTTCTTCTTCTTCTTCTTCTTCTTCTTCTTCTTCTTCTTCTTCTTCTTCTTCTTCTTCTTCTTCTTCTTCTTCTTCTTCTTTTTTTTTTCTTCTTCTTCTTCTTCTTCTTCTTCTTCTTCTTCTTCTTCTTCTTCTTCTTCTTCTTCTTCTTCTTCTTCTTCTTCTTCTTCTTCTTCTTCTTCTTCTTCTTCTTCTTCTTCTCTGTCAATACTTTAGACTTCAAAGTCCTGATTACCTCCACAGATGTCTCATTGTCTGCTTCTTACATTCTTCCACTTGCAAGAATGATTTAGCTGCTTCCCGTCATTGAGTTTTAAGAGGATCTCTTTGTTCTTATTTGTTTATTGCATTATTCTGCCTTTTCGCCAATCAATTCAATACAGAATATCTGTTACCATACATCAAAAACATTTCAGAAGCAGTAGAATGCAGCTTCCAAAATCTGCAAGTTGACATCGCACACCCCGCAGAAGCTATCATACAAGGACCAATTATGCACTGTAAATTCACCTAGAGGTGGGAGATACTTCCAATGTAATCTACTGAATCCCCGCCCGACCTAGAAGAGCTCTTCTACAAGTATGGCCACATCTGCGACATCGAGCTGAAGAGCAAGCGCGGCCTGGTGCCCTTTGCCTTCGTGCGCTTCGAGGACCCGTGTGATGCAGAAGATGCCGTTTATGGAAAGAATGGTTATGATTATGGCAAGTGTCGTCTACATGTTGAGTTTCCCAAACCTTCCAGAGGTCGGGGTGGAGGCTTTGGTGGAGGGCCTCGTGGGAGGAAAGGCCCTCCCTCACGACAATCTGAATTTCGAGTCCTTGTTTCAGGGCTTCCTCCATCAGGCAGCTGGCAGGACCTGAAGGATCATATGCGTGAAGCTGGTGATGTATGTTATGCAGATGTTCAGAAAGATGGAATGGGGGTGGTTGAGTTTCTTCACAAAGCAGATATGGAATACACACTGCGTAAACTGGATGACATCCCTGGTCATAATTTGCCTGCATCTTCATATTTGTTAACACTCACAAGTAACTTCTCTGAGTAAAGAAGTGGAACGAGGAGCACAATGAGGAGGTAAATCAGATTATTGTTAGCTTAATATTATCTGTGTGAAGGGCAGAAACATTCTAAAAAAATCTAAAAGAGACTTTAGGACAATATGTTACCCTGTGGAGGAGCATCTAGAATTTTCTACATTCTACAATGTGTTTCCTCACTAAATCCTTCCATTCCCCACCATTCAGTCACAACTGAAGAAGCTTCTTGGGATGAGAAGCGAAACATCTTCAGGGAAAAACAGAAAAAGACCAGTTGCATCTTGAAAAAGCACCTTTGAGACAACCATGACCTGGATGATTGATAATCTCCATAGACACTGAACAATGTGCTTTGATGATGAGTCTTCCACACTGAGTCCAATCCTTCCAAATCCTATCAACATCTGTTTGGTTCCTAAGGAAGCATGAATATCACCAGTCTTCTTCCAAAATGCTTTTTAAAAACTAATATTCAGTTGGCTACTTTCCAGTCCTTTGCTGAAGAGACCAATTTTAGTGACAACTTGCACACTGTTCTTCAAAGAGCAGCCATTTCATGCTGATGTCCTTAAAAAAACCATCTGGATTGGTACAATGGTCCCAGACCATGAATGGTTTTGAAGCACACAGTCCAGTCTTATTTGCTAATTAAAGGGAGGGGGGGAAATCATAAAGCAATGTTTTTTTACACTTCCCCGATGGTGGTTTTGCTTCCCAAATCAATTAGATGAAAGTATCCATCCTTCGCTTCCCACAAGGGAAAAATATAGTGACTTTGCAGTTGTTGGCACTCTTTGTCACCACAAAGCCCTTTGCCGTCCTGTCTCCAATGCCTTTTTAAACTTTTCTTTAAATATTCATTTTCATATTGGTCCTTTTCCATGGGATGCTCTTAAAAACAGCTTTGTTTCTTTCTTTGTTTTTCGGTTTGCGTTATTTCAAGATACGCTAATTTTTTGGGCCAGTGTTTATGCTTCTGTCTTAGCAAAACCACTGAGTTTCAAGTTCTCCTCATAGATGGTGGAGCTTATTTTTGTACTTGATAGAATGTGTATTTTTTCCTGTCAAGAGCTAACCTACCCTTTTTTCCCCTCATAATTGTTCACTTCCTTCTGTCTGGATTGTCTAAGGGTCTTTGACCCAATTTAGAGATCCAGACTTCTGTGAAAAGGCTGCTGGATCTGATGAACAGTACAGTAATTCACCTACTTGGATAGAATTGTCTTCATTGGCAAAACATGGAAAATTTCCCTAAAAGCTCCCCCCATGAAAGTAATTAGGGCAGGGGTCTTCAAACTTGGCCCTTTTATGACTTGTGGACTTCCAACTCCCAGAATTCCTTAGCCAGTGTGCCTGGCTGAGGAATTCTGGGAGTTGAAGTCCACAAGTCATAAAAGGGCCAAGTTTGAAGACCCCTGGCCTAGGGGCTACAGATCATAGAATCCTTCCTGCAGACTTTACTTTTGTATGTATGTGTTTGCTTTCAAATGTCATTGGAGAAGGATTGGCAGAACCTGGGGGCGGAGGTAAAAGAGGCATCAGCCTAGAATCCCTACATAGCCACAAGCGAGTTAAGTCCAATTTCCCTTGAATTCCCTTGGCCCTTATCTAACTCTAAGTGTTGACCATTAATTGAGACGATTTCTGCGCATAGGCCTTTTAGCACTAAATTGGTTTAAATGAACCTTCATGTGTGGACCTGATCTTTCACACCTGACCTGTCTGGATTAATTTCTTTGGGTTTTGCGGCAGGATTTTGTTAGGTTTTTTTTTTTGCCATTGCCTGAATTTTTTCTTCATTTGCTCCATGGCTTCAGGCTGATGCAACAAAATTTCATTTTAATGTATGCCGATTAGTGTACCTTCAAAGTGACAATAAAGTTATTATTCTATTCTATTCTATTCTATTCTATTCTATTCTATTCGACTCGACTCGACTCGACTCGACTCGACTCGACTCGACTCGACTCGACTTTATTCTGTTCTGTTCTGTTCTATTCTATATTCCAAATTCTATTCTATTCTATTCTATTCTATTCTATTCTATTCTATTCTATTCTATTCTATTCTACTCTACTCTACTCTAATCTATATTCCAATGTCTATTCTATTCTATTCTATTCTATTCTATTCGACTCGACTCGACTCGACTTTATTCTGTTCTGTTCTGTTCTGTTCTATTCTATATTCCAAATTCTATTCTATTCTATTCTATTCTATTCTATTCTATTCTATTCTATTCTATTCTATTCTACTCTACTCTACTCTACTCTACTCTATATTCCAATGTCTATTCTATTCTATTCTATTCTATTCTATTCTATTCTATTCTATTCTATTCTATTCTATTCTACTCTACTCTACTCTACTCTATATTCCAAGGTCTATTCTATTCTATTCTATTCTATTCTATTCTATTCTATTCTATTCTATTCTATTCTAGTCTAGTCTAGTCTAGTCTAGTCTACTCTAGTCTAGTCTAGTCTATTCTATATTCCAATGTCTATTCTATTCTATTCTATTCTATTCTATTCTATTCTATTCTATTCTATTCTATTCTAGTCTAGTCTAGTCTAGTCTAGTCTAGTCTAGTCTAGTCTTCGGATAGTTTGATTCTACTTTCCCCTAAACTATTTTCTAACATTTTGATCTGCTGTATGGTCTACTCTTTCTCCACTGTGGCTCACTGATGTCTTGACCTAATCTCCAGAAAATACCCCTTTTTGAAATAGCCTATTTCTGTACAAGACTAGGATCTGGCCCACCTTACGTGGGAACAAAAGGTCAGCTTCATTTTATGCTTCATGTTTCCAGCTTCAGTTCTGTAGCATCAAATTTCATTCTTTAAAGGCTCCTGAAAAAAAACAACTACATTCAAGTAGTCTTCTACTTGAAAAAAGTAAAGTTCTACATTTAAGCAAGATGGCCCCGGGACACAGCAGCCGTCATAAATATGAGTCAGTTGCCAAGTGTCTGAATGTTAATCACATGACCACGGGGATGTTGCAATGGCCATAAGTTCGAAAAACGGTCATAAGTCACTTTTTTCAGTGCCATTGTAACTTTGAACGGTCATTAAATGCAATGTTGCATGTTGAGAACTACCTGTGTACATATATACATTCACATATCAATTCTAATATATGAATGTATATATTTGGCTGGTGTGTTCATTTTCTGCCACTCCCTTTCCTTAATATTGGTATATGTGAAGCACATTCTTTTCTAATTCAATCGTGCATGCATAATCTTTTTGTTTTTCCGTTGTAGATTGTATTGCAATATAGGTGGAGCTTCTCATATAAGTGTTTCAATGTCGGTTGGGTAGGCAGTAAAATATGTACTAAATAGATTTCTCCACTATTTATACTTTCTGGAGGACCGGCGCAGAGAGTCCTTTTAACCAGAAACTTTTTTCTCTAAGTGCATTTTTCAACATTTGCTAAGTATCTATTTGGCCTGGAACAGAGCTGTTATTTAGACCCAGGACATTGGGATCCCTGATCTATTGTGTGATGCTATTCTCAGAAGCTTGGCAGAAAGCTGTACCACTCGAAGGCTATGAAATCAAGCAGAAATTCAGTTTTGTAACCTTCAGCGTTGCCAGGAAAAGTGTCTAATAAAAAA
>NW_015388462.1:20535-42822 GCF_001527695.2 Protobothrops mucrosquamatus
TCACAGAGGTCCAAATGGCCACCACCACCCTTTTATAGCCTGTGGGGTGTGGTCCAGTGACTCAGCTTAATCTCTGGCACGTCTCCTTTTCTGCTGCGCACGCTTGTCGCTCCTACGCTGGCGTGGATCCAGCCACAACTTCTCTTCCTCATTATCCGACACACCTGGCTCCTGGCCAATCTCAGAAACACCTGGCTCCAGGCCAATCTCAGAACCACCTGGCTCCTGGTCAATCTCTTCTCCGTCGGGAGACACCTGAGGCATTGCCAAAGAGGAGGGTCCTGGAGAGGGAGGCCTGGCCATCTCCTCTCCTTCATGTTCGGAGCCTTCTTCCTCCAATAAGAGGGGCTCACAAGATGGAGCCACAACACTTCAGTGGAATTTAGGAGATATCAGTGTTGGTGTCCTTCTGCTTATAAAGGCTTTGTTTGGCCAATAGGTCTTGTGATGGGAGAGTCACGTCAAGTGAGGGTCTTGTGATGAGTCTTGTGATGTGGGTCATGCCAGGTGAGGGTCTTTGTCAGATCCAGCACAAGATCTTCACCTGATGTGACCCAAAATATGTATTTTGGATATTTATAGTTTGTTATGAAGTGAGATAAGGGAAATTCGGGTTACCCAAAGTCTGATAATGGTAAATATCAAAGGTTAAATTGGAATATTGATAAGGAATTAAAAATTGAGTAAAAATTAATAACAGGATATGGATTGTTTATGAAGATCGAATGTAATTAAGATATGTATAAGCTAAAAATGTATTGATAAATGTAATAATGATGTTCTCATTGAGTTGATATAATTAGAAATGTACTAACCTGAATATGAGATAGTAAATGTTAAGGGGAAAAGAGAAGAAATATTTGATGTTGTAACCTGAGATTTGTACTAAGATTTTGTTATTGAACTATTGTAACCCAGTCACCACGTTGCTTTTTAAACATTCAAATGTAAAATTGGAAAATTAATAAAATCTATATAAATAAAAATGTAAATGTTCGTTTGTTCAAAATCTTAAATCTCCGAAAGTTCCTCACCGATTGCTTTGAAATTTTGACACAACGTTGCATTCGAACACGCGCGTGTTTCTATATACCTACTATTATATAGATGTCACACCTGTGACACAAATGTGAGCATTCTCTTTTCTTTCTTTTCTATTTAACCAGACTGAGCCACAGCAACGCGTGGCCGGGTACTGCTAGTTAAGGAATAAACTTTTAGAGAATTTTAACTTTTAAATTCCATGGCCTCTTTTTGTCTAATTCTCTTCTTGCCTCATTTGTTTTGGACTCCAGACCCAGCTTCAGGTATATTACTTGTATTATATATAAAAAAAGAAGTACTGATCACAGGAAGTCCTTATAAGCAGAAGAACATCGACACTGACATTTCCTAAATTCTGCTGAAGATTGAACATAAAATAACAGAATTGGAAGGGACCTTAGAGGTCACCTAGTCCAGCCCCCTGCTTGAGCAGGAGAGTCTATACCATTTCAGACAAATGGTTGTTCAGTCTCTTCTTAAAAGCCTCCAGTGATGGGGCACCCACCACTTCTGAAGGCAAGTCTAACAAACTGGTTCTAGAAGTAGTGGGGAAAACAACGGAATTATGAAAAAGTTTGTATCACTTTGTGAAAAAATGTTTTCACCCTTTAGAACTTCTGAATTTTTATATAACGTTTTAGGCGTGTCATCGGAGCTTCGTGAGGATCCGCATAGACTCCGAGTGCACAAAGTTCGCCAGGTTTTCAAGCTTGCTTCTTTTATTTTATAAACTCACTCACTCCACCTGCGATGTTTCTGTCTGAAAAAGCAATGGTCCTGCCGAGGCCAGTCAATGCAGTTAGAGAGATTAAAAAGGTCAGTTAAGTAATAAGCTCTGATTTTAGCCAGCGTTGCCAATATAGATCTCACAGGCTTTAGCTCTTCCCTTCATAATGAAGTTCTTGCTACACACATACTGAAGACTTCCATCAAAAAGACAACATGTCTATATGATGGGAAAGTTAGTAAGGCTTTATCAAATGTACTTGTGATCTTGATTCTAGCCCTCTGTTACTGCAGCCCAGGACTGCATTGTGTTGGCTTTTTTTTGGCTGCTGTGTTTGCAGCAACAGGCAAATGCTGTTATTCCATACTTAACGCAAGTACATACATCATGACACGTGCAGGCTTTTATGGACTTCTGGACCCCCTATAGATGAACCAAACGGCAGACTTAATTATAATCATGAAGAATAAAAATATTAAAATCAAAAGAGCTTAAGGAGTAGCTGTTTCAGCAGTCATGTAAAGCTAGAACAGTTCTGCTGATAAACAGCAAAAAAAAAAAGCTTGGACTAGATGACCTCCAAGGTCACTTCCCACTTTGTGGTTCTGCATTCTAAAGAACACAGCTAGATTTGGGGACAGTAAACAAATCATCTGGTCCTTGGTAAGATGGGGATGGGCTGTTCCATTTGAGGATTGTTAAGCGGACATCCATATCCTGCGAATTTGTGTTGTGAATTCATAATAGATTAAAAAAAACCCACAATTACATTTGATTGGTTGTGGGATATAGAAGGAGGGGAAATGTGGCTTTGGAGGTGAACCGAGTGGATCATGGAGGTACATGGTGGCGCAGTGGTTAGAGTGCAGTACTGCAGGCTACTTCTGCTGACTGCCAGCTGCCAGCAGTTCGACAGATTGATTCTCACGGGCTCAAGGTTGACTCAGCCTTCCATCCTTTTGAGGCCAATAAAACGAGGACCCAGATTGTTGGGGGCAAGATGCTTACTCTGTAAACCACCTAGAGAGGGCTGCAAAGCGCTGTGAAGCGGTATATAAGTCTACGTGCTATTGCTATCACTGGGATGACCCTGGAAAAACAGTGGAGGTGGGGAAGAATTGAGAAGCGACCTAGAACTAAGGAGAAATTTTCTGACAGTTAGAACAATTAATCAGTGGAACAACCTGTCTCCAGAAGCTCTGAATGCTCAAACACTGGAAGTTTTTAAGATGAGACTGGACAGCCATTTGTCCGAAATGGTATAGGGTTTCCTGCCTGAGCAGGGGGTTGGACTAGATGACCTCCAAGGTCCTTCCAACATTATTATTATTATTATTATTATTATTATTATTATTATTATTATTATTATTATTATTATTATTATTATTATTATTATTATTATTATTATTATGGATCATCACACAGTCAGCCAGATGTTCAGATTGGATTTGGCATTTTGTCTACCTATCGAGTCCTTACCCAGGACCTGGGATAGGCAGATGTGGATGTTTGATGATGATGATGATGATGATGATGATGATGATGATGATGATGATGATGATGATTATTATTATTATTATTATTATTATTATTATTATTATTATTATTATTATTAAGTTGACCATTTGTCTGTTTACTCACCAGGGATCAGGCCCCACTGAATGGTGTCTAATCAATCATCTAAAACCACCAGAGGCTATAACTGCACATTTACTGAAATGGCACTTTATTTGCCTTTCTAATATTTAATCCAACAAAATTGCACATTTTATAGACCCATGGAGCTCACTTTCAATGTAGTCATTTCCTTAACTCAAGTCTATAATTCCTAATTACGGCATCTTTTATCATACTACATATCGGGTCTCTTTCTGGCATTTACACCTCCACATATTTGCCAGATAGTACATAGCCCCTCTCGCTGCTGTTTATTCCTGTTACACTTATTTGACACATGCCTCTTTTTTTATTGATAAGTCAGGCTTTTCCAGTTATTTCATCATTTTTTTAAAAAAAAAACTCTCTTTAGAACAGCTCCTGATTTGTCAGCATTTTTTTCTTGTTATCAAACAGTGCATTTCTGGCGAGCTACTTCTCCAGACTAATGTTCTTTTGATGTACTAGCTAAAAGCAAAATCATATTTTTTATACTTGGCACCAAGAATGTTCCCAGACTGCAAAGCTGTATGTGATCTGTCTGAGCTTCAGAAAGATCTGGGGGGTTCCTATGATCTTTGAACATAGTCCCTGCGCGAGGACATTTTACTCTCTGAACTGAAGGATAAGGTGACCAAATCCACAATATGCGTGGAGGCCAATTAAAATGAAGTGATTTTTTTTTTTTTACTTCAACACTGTTCAGAAGTTACAAGATCAAGGAGAGAGATGACCGAGTTGTATTTTCTGCTGTTCGCTGTTTCCTCTGATATCATTTTGCTATCCGTTCAAAAAAATGCCATAATAGAATACAGGTACTTGCAACTATAACTGGGACCAAAATATCCATTGCTAAGCAAGGCAGTTCTTAAGGGATAGAATTAAGATCATGTAAAGTGTTGATACCACTTCATAACACCTTGGTAAGGCCACACTTGGAATACTGCATCCAGTTTGGTCGCCACAATGTAAAAAAGATGTTGAGACTCTAGAAAGAGTGCAGAGAAGAGCAACAAAGATGATCAGGGGACTGGAGGCTAAAACATATAAGGAAAGGTTGATGGAATTGGGTATGTCTAGTTTAATGAAGAGAAGGACGAGGGGGGACATGATAGCAGTGTTCCAATATCTCAGGGACTGCCCCAAAGAAGAAAGAGTCAAGCTATTCTCCAAAGCGCCTGAATGCAGGACAAGAAGCAACGGATGGAAATTAATCAAGGAGAGAAGCAACCTAGAACTAAGGAGAAACTTCCTGACAGTTAGAACAATTAACCCGTGTAACAACCTGCCTCCAGAGGTTGTGAATGCTCCAACACTGGAAGTTTTTAAGAAGAGACTGGACAGCCATTTGTCCGAAACGGTATAGGATTGGACTAGAAGACCTCCAAGGTCCCTCCCAATTCTGTTATTGTTATTGTTATTGTCGTGCCTCAGTCTTAGATTTTGCCATGGTTGTTAAACAAATCACTGCAAATTGTTAAGTGAACCATGTGGTTATTAAGCAAATCTGACTTTCCCCATTGATTTTCTCAGAAGCTGGCTGGGAAGATTGCAAATATGGATAACTTGACCCCAGGACACTTCAACCATCGTAATTACACACCAGAATTTTGAACATGTGATACTGTGGAATGCTACGACAGTTGTAAGTAGGAGGATCAGTCATAAGTCATTTATTTTTCACTGTCATAATAACTTTGAACAGTTGGCAATGAATGGCTGTAAGTCAAGGATTGCCTTAATTCCAATCCTCTGATTTTTCAATACAAACCATATTCTGGGGAGGTGGCTTGCTAAACCTTAGTCATTTTCATGCATTTCAGTTCCGATGCTTCCCATCCTCACATCTTTGCAATGATTGTGGCGGCTGATAGCCAGCCTCAGCTAATTGACTCTTTACTTGCTATTTCTAAGCCTGTTTCCAGTGTCCTTAATGGTAAAATTTGGAGAAGGTGACCAGGCAATGTGGTTACACACAGTCATCATCACTGTGAGAATGTCAGCTCAAGATAAGGTGACTGTCCTCATCACCTCTCAAAAGAAATTGGTGCTATGATACCACCCACCGGTATCTGTTCTGCGAATCACTTTTTTTTCCCCTTTTTGATTGAAGTGGGAACAAAAAAGGCATATCTGCTTCTCATGGCAATCAAAACTGACCAGAAACCCCACCCAACCGAATGCAGCTGACCAGCTTTAGTCAATTCAGTAGAAGATGCATTGATTGCCAATAGGCTACTGGGTAAATTCAAGGTGTTGATGATTCCCTATTTAGTTTGTGTTCTCATCAGGGTTGATCTGTTTTCTCCAGCAGGAATCTGCCCAGTTCACTACTTAACAGAGACAATGGTTTGAGTAATTATCTTTGAGTTAGAGCAGGGGTCTTCAAACTTGGCCCTTTTATGACTTGTGGACTTCAACTCCCAGAATTCCTCAGCCAGCGTGCCCAGCTCAGGAATTCTGGGAGTTGAAGTCCACAAGTCATAAAAGGGCCAAATTTAAAGAGCCCTGGAATAGACTAAGCACAATGACAATTGTGAAGAACAGCCTTATCTCACTGGCCCAACCTTATGACTTTTGGGAAAATTGGTCCTTTTTAGAAGACAGTTAAAGTAAATTTTCTGATGGCTGTAATCACTCTAACATTTTTACTTATTATTTGCTACCATATGTTTAGTGCATGGTGTACATTTTATAGATTGTAAGCCACCTAAAATTAGTGTGTGTGTGGGGGGGTGCCATACAAATGGGGGTATAAACAAACAGGTTGAATCAGGCCAGGACCCACCAGGCTGCATCACGCAGTGACCGAAAAAGAAAAGAATAAAAAGGAAGCTTTGGAAATACGAATAGTAAACCACATATAGATTTATAGATAATGGACACCATGAAATATTGAAGGGGGAAGTACATATCCTTTCATTATTAGAACACTATTGATTTGGTGAAGGTGGTTTCAATGGCATTGGGTGCTGAGTCATACCGTATTAATGAATCAACATGATCTCAGGATGTTCCCTGACCGAACGTTATAGATTATTCATTGGGCAAAGGGGATATTCCCTTCTGAGTGGATGTGGTTTAACAAAAGTGAACTAAGCCCACGGTTTTTATTGCCCTTTGTATCTATATCTCTTCCTTTGCCAAGTCCTTTGCTGACTTGAACCAAGCAGGCAGCCAAATGTCCATTAACTTCTCTTTTTTTATTTAGCTATTTATTTGTATTATTATTTTTACAAATAACTCAAGGTGTCAAACATATCCTCCTTCTATCCCCCCCCCAACAACCACAGCCCAGTGAGGTGGGTTGGGCTAAAAGAGAGTGACTAGCCAAAAGTCACCCAGCTGGTTTTTAGGCCTAAGGTGGGACTAGAACTCACATTCACCTGGCGATTGGTTCAAAGTCACCCAGCTGGTTTTCATGCCTAAGGTGGGACTAGAACTCATATGCACCTGGCGATTGGCTCAAAGTCACCCAGCCACTTTTTATGCCTAAGGTGGGACTAGAACCCATATGCACCTGGCGATTGGCTCAAAGTCACCCAGCCACTTTTTATGCCTAAGGTGGGACTAGAACTCATATGCACCTGGCGATTGGCTCAAAGTCACCCAGCCAGCTTTCATGTCTAGGGCGGGACTTGAACTCATGGTCCTCCACTTTCTAGCCTAGTGCCTTAACCACTAGACCAAACTGGCCGATGACCTACATGAGTTCCTGCGGCTAAACACTTGAAATCATCTATCTATATCTTCTGGGAGGTACCATTGGAAAATAACCCACTTTACAGTAGATATAGTCATGGAATGCTGGAGACAGGATCATCCACTGGGCAGATCCAAAACATGAAGACGGAAGCTGTGGTAGAATTGTGATGACGTCATTCCGGCCACCATCTTGACTTTTTGAACTTTCCCCGTGAGAATGGTCTCGACTGGAAATGTAGCAAGATTTATTTTGTATGAAAGAAAATGCAAATATGAACTCTTCACCAGATGCTACCTTGCCAGTTTACATCTAATGCAACTAAATTTCCAATGATTTTAAAGCTTCATTGTTTATATTTTTTTATTTTTCAGTAGCAATGAGGTATTTTCAACAGTATAGTAACTGTGGAATATATCTATTCATAACTGTCTGGATCAAATACTTTGACCACCTAATGAGAAGGAAAGACTCACTGGAGAAGAGCCTAATGCTGGGAAAGATGGAGGGCAATAGAAGAAGGGGACGACAGAGAATGAGGTGGATGGATGGAGTCACTGAAGCAGTAGGCGGGAGCTTAAATGGACTCCAGAAGATGGTAGAGGACAGGAAGGCCTGGAGGAACGTTGTCCATGGAGTTGTGATGGGTCGGACACGACTTCGCAACTAACAACAACAAAGCTGTCTGGAAATATTACTGCTAATCTTGGCTCACTTTTGGATCACATTGAGCTTAATTAACCCTACAGTCCTACAGAGAAAAAAATAGACTGTGCAGAACTTCAAGGTGTAGTGTTGATTTGAGGGCCATTTGGGTTAAATCTCTCCACTTAATCCAACTTTCACCATCAGATCAACCAATCTAGTTTCACATGGGGTTACTCCAATCAAAGATTTGATGGACTTCTCTGTTCTTGAATGAATCATTTTAGTGAGGCAAGGTGACAATCAGATTAACTCTTCAAACTGCAAGTTCAGTGCAGGTAATCCTCAATTTACAACAGGTTGTTTAGTGACTGTTCAGAGTTGCAACGGCACTGAAAAAAGTGACATATGAGCATTTTTCACACATATGATGATTGCAGCATCCCTATGGTCGCATGATCAAAATTCAGATGCTTGACAACTGGTTCATATTTACGACAGTTGCAGTCAGTGGTGGGATTCAAATACCTGAACAACTAGTTCTCTTATTGGATGCAGCCTGGACCTCTGAGACCTAGAATGACTTCCAGAAGTGGCATCCATGCACTTCCGGCAGGCCGTTCTAGACCTGGGAGGCCTCCTCCAGGTCTCTGAGGCCTAGAACAGACTTCTGGAAGTGGCATCTACACTTTATGACTCGTTGACTTCAACTCCCAGAAATCCTGAGCCAGCCATGCTGAGGGGAAAGGGAGAGATTTCCAAGCTGAGCCATGCTGACTCAGGAATTCTGGGAGTTAGTCCACAAGTCATAAAAGAGCCACGGTTGCCTACCCCTGTCATATCCGAATAAGAACCTTAAGCAACTGAAGTCTCTCTGTCATTGTCTAGCAATAACATTTGGCAGAAATTTAATTTCGATTAAATTTAGTTAGCAAGGGTGATAAAAAGCTCAATTTTCTACATTTGCAAAAAAAAATAAAATGAAAAACCTGTTTCGAACTGGTCAAATTTCAATCAAATGCAGATGCTTATGTTTTATTTTTCAGATGATGTATACTGTAGCATATAAAACTATTTCACTCCGCTATCTGATCTAAGCTTCCCCCGAAGCTGTTTTACCCTAGCCATCCCGGATATTATGTTTTACCTCAGGATTATAATTAGTTAGCTTATTTCTTTAGTGATCATCTTATATTGTGCTGAGTGTTCCCTCCAAAAACTTTCCCTCAAAATAAAAGAGAACTCCACCAGGAGTAAAATAAATTAAAACTGAAGTCTTACAGGCCCCGTACATTTGTATGTCTGTATGAGCAAAACCAGCTATTGAAGGCCAGAAAGAGAAATGGAAAAGATCTTTCAGACAAGACTTTATTTCAAATGAAAAAGTTTTTGACACAAAGAACCACAACATTATTTCCTCTGGTATAGGTCTGTATTCTATTCTGCCACAAAGATGAGGGGGTCACGTTATTCTCCAAAGCACCAGGACAAGAAACAATGGTTGGAAGCTGATCAAAGAGAGAAGCAACCTGGAATTAAGGAGAGACTTCCTGACAGTGAGGACAATTAACCAGTTGGTAAACATCCAAATTTTGATCATGTGATCCTGGGAATGCTGCAAATGGTCGCAACTGTGAAAAACGTCCTAGGTCACTTTTTTTTCAATGGCTATTGTAACTTTAGTTATTAAATCAGTGGTTCTCAACCTTTTTAATGCCGCGACCCCCAACCGGTCGTAAGTCAAGGACTAAATCGGTCGTAAGTCGAGGACTACCCCACTGGTCGTATGTCGAGGACTTTCCCTGCCTGGGAGCGCCGCGCATGCGTGGTTCCGCCCCCTGCGCCGGCCGAGGCATAGCTGGCAAGCGGCAGAGACGGAGCAGGCCGACCACCAGCTGGCCCAGCTCAAGGGAGGTAAGGCACCCGCCGGAAAAGGGGAAAAAAATGGCGGACAGCCTTGCTTGGCGACCCCCGTGAAATGGTCGACCGACCCCAAATGGGGTCGCGACCCATAGGTTGAGAACCGCTGTATTAAATGAACCATTTGTAAGTCAAGGACTACCTGTACACAATCAATTCTGTCCAATCATTATACTTTCATTATAACATGGAAAGTATAATATATACTTTCATTATAATATGGAGAAATGTTGCTCGGTAGTATCTTGCTGAAAACTCAAATCCTAATTAAAAACGTACCGAAGAGGTTAAGGTTTTCCATTTGTTTCAAAATATCTGCTTCAATTCCATCTCTGCCTATGCTCAAATTAGCCTCCTAAATTCTACTCCTATTTTTTGATTTGGACTTAGGGGAAACTGTTTCCTTAAAAAACCCGGCAGAGACAAGCTGGAACGCTTCATCGTTTATTAACCGTTTTCAAAACTAGTTCAAGAAGAAAAGGGGGCGCGAAAGAACGGCACCACACTTAGCGCTTCCATTCCCGAAGCGCGTCAGCTTCAAAAACCTTTTTCCAAAATAGACAGCCACAATAGGAAAACGCGAAGGAGGAAGTCAATGAAGCTATTTTAACAGTCGTGACAAAAGTGAGAAACACATCGGAGAGATGGTGCAAGCCGATTGTGAATGTCAAGGACAAACAATGCACAACAAACGACAAGAGCCGCAGCATGTTCAACTTGGAGAAAAGCTGAACGTTTTGTTTAGTTCCTTAGGTTATGAGCAAAGCAATTTGAAAGGCTGCCTCTCAGATGGGAGTATAGAGAGACTAAGTTTACAGCAGAGAAAGAAGGAAAAAGTCTCCCCCCCATTTCCTAGATTTCAAAAATGTAAAGTTATCTTTTGACTTTAGATTTAATGGACTAAAGTTTTGTCTAGGTACCATATTCAAATAATGGACCTGTTGGTGATTTAATGGACACCTGAGAATTATAGATACCTCTCCCCATGAAAGATACGCTGAATCAGGGTTCCGTATATCTAACTCTCCCACTGAGTGCAATTCAAATATCATGCCAAGATCGTAGTCGTACATCAACTGTCACTCAAAGATAGAAAGATAAAACCGTAACTTAGATTTCAATCAATCAATTAATGAATTCAATTTATATGCCTCCCTACATCTCAGCCCTATCAGTTCAACATTCTGCTCTTAGGTCCATGCAGCCTTTGGACATGCAACGTTGTTTTAAACAACATGCCAAAAAACACGACTATACATGACATGGCTTTAAAATGCACTGTGAGCCTTTGTTTATCTTCGTTGATAGTTATGATTATTCCAAATTAAGGTTCCTGAAGTTTTTTAAACTGCTTTTTACTAAGTTAGAAGGTGGGTTCATACTCATGTGGGTTCACGTTGAGCTAGATCAGGGGTGTCAAACTGGCAATGTCACGTGATGTGTTGTGACGTATCGTGACTTTTTTGCCATTGCCGGCAATGGGGTGGGCGCAGTTTTGCTATGATGCATCCAGCCCGCGGGCTTCCTGCCTGAGCAGGGGGTTGGACTAGATGACCTCCAAGGTCCCTTCCAACTTTTTATTATTATTATTATTATTATTATTATTATTATTATTATTATTATTATTATTATTATTATTATTATTATTATTATTATTATTATTATTATTATTATTATTATATACCCAAGTTGGGGAGAAGACACCATAAAATGCGAGAGCAGGGGTCCCCAACCCCTGGTCTGTGGACCGGTACCAGGCCGCGGCATGCCAGCAACCGGTCCGCACAAATAAGCAAAGCCCCATTCATGGGATGCAGGTAGAACACAAAACCACGCAGTCTCTAGTCTATGGAAAAACCTTTCTCCGTGGAACTGGTCCCTGGTGCCCAAAAGGTTGGGGACCTCTTTGCTAGAGGACAATCTTTCTCAGCTGTCTACAAACAATGGGCGCAGACAGATCTAGAGATGAGCATAATGGGAGGCTATAAAAAGACTTCTGAAGGAATGGTCCTGGAAAACTAAAACTAGAGGAATGAATGATTAGGAAGTATGGAAACTGCACACCAGAAGCAAACCATTATTCATTAAGGATGTAGAGCTTCTGAATCATCTCCAGTCATATGCAATTCAATTCAGTGAGATTATTTCTTAAGGCTTAAGTGATTTAAAAAAAAAAATCACAAAATTGTCTTGTGACCAACTGGGTACAATTGTAAAGTACAACAGTTACCCTTCCTAACACCTAGCCGGAGTTCGAGCAGATATTTTCTCTTTGCGCCATGATAGAGAAATATCTGCTGCTGTTCAGGATTGAACTCTCCTCCTTCGGAGTGGGAGGCGAGAGTCTTCACCACTAGGCCACCGTGCCGCTCAAGGCTCTCACTGCAATAAAGTTTTCAAAAATCCCCCTTCCACCTCTTTTAAACAAAGGCACTGGGGATTAGGAAAGGACAGCATAGTATCCTTAAGACTCTCTAAATCTTGATGGGCCCGTGTCCCAGGTGTTCTGCTCCAAATTAAAAACAAATAAACATGGTTTGTGCCTCTCTGTGTGTTTGTGTGCATGTTTGCAAGTTGGACATGGCACTCAAGAGTGCTCAGTGGCTTATGGAAGGAGTTGGCTTGCTGCATTTGATTGCTGGAGCTTCCAGTAGACCAGAGGGTTTGGCATATTGTTCGGCAAGCTTGGTTTATGAGTTATGGCAGGACCCACTTGAATTGTGGCTTGCTGGACAATCCTGAATGTTACTTAATGAATGGAGACAGAAACTGGCTGTCCCAGGGAATGCAACACTACAGAGATAGGCAATGCACAGAGGAAGAATCTGGAACTGGAAAAAAAACCCCACAGTTGTGGCTATATATTCCTTATAATAAGCATTTAGGCCCGTACATGTTCGCCTGATTCATTCCTTGCCAATGGCTTAAATCTGTGACAATCATGCAGAATTTCAAAGTAACTTTTGACCCACTGGGCTCTTAAGCCTTGATCCATGTCCAGAATGTTGAAACTAAGCAAAGTTCCCAGTGGTGTTGGCTGGACCAACCAACAAACACATCATTCCATTAACACAACAGGGAATAAAGTTGAGGTTGCATTTGGCCACATAAAAGTGTTGAAACATGAGCAACTGAGTGGAATCCAAAATGATGGTAGCCTTGGACTCTAAAATAGCTCTGTTGAACAGAGAGTCAGTTGGAGAATAAATCTCCTGGGCCAAACACTCACATCAGTGTTGAAGATGCCAATGTTACACACTTCAAACCCTCTTGGATGTGAAAATGAATTTGCAGTCTATTGTCCATGTGAAAAGGATGAAGAAGTACGGCTTAACAAAGCCTTAGTTAAGACCACACTTGGAATACTGCATCCAATTCTGGTCACCACAATACAAAAAAGATGTTGAGACTCTGGAAAGAGTGCAGAGAAGAGCAGCAAAGATGATTAGGGGGCTGGAGGCTAAAACATACAAAGAACGGTTCCAGGAATTGGGTATATTTAATCTAAATGAGAAGAAGCACTAGGGGAGACATAATACCAGTGTTCCAATATTTGAGAGGCACCTACAAAGACGAGGGTTGTCAAACTGTTCTCCAAAGCACCTGAAGGCAGGACAAGAAGCAATGGATGGAAACTAACCAAGGAGAGAAGCAACCTAGAACTAAGGAGAAATTTCCTAACAACGCAGAAATTTCAACCAATGGAACAGCTTGCTTTCAGATGTTGTGGGTGCTCCATCATGGGAGGCTTTCAAAAAGAGACTAGACAACTGTTTATCTCAAATAGTATAGGGTCTCCTGAGCAGAGAGCTGAACTAGAAGACCTCCAAGGTCCCTTCCAATTCTATTGTTCTATGTTCTATAATTGGCTGTGGACTGCCTAACTCACCAGGATGAACCAACTCTGCACAATTCTCTTCCTCTGTCCATCTCTGTATATTACTAAGCCCAAGAAAACAAATCTTGTCTGCCATCTTTACCTCTTAGCCATTCACTAACCATGCTGGTTGACATTGATTTTTGCCTTCTTTAATATTTAACGTTAACTCAGGTTTTTCACCTTCTTGTTTAATGAGCCTTTCTTTTTTTTTTTTTTCTGACCAAGAGGTGTGATCTGCCTATTGCAAATTGTCTGTGCTTTGGCCCCCGATTTTGATTCAGGCTGTCATTTTTTTTTCTAGTCTTACCATTCTTACAATATAATTACTGACTAAGTTATGCAGCACAATATGCTACCTCACCTCATTCTCTTCTGTCAAAGACAAAACTTACATGAGCTTCTCTATCATTATAAAAATTCCTCAGTCAGTTTCCTCCTACCATCTTGTGGAATAAGCTCCATAATCTAAACCAGTGGTGGCAAACCTATGGCACATGTGCCAGAGGCGGCACTCGGAGCCCTCTCTGTGGGCACACGTGCCGTTGCCCCAGCCTTGCCTCCCCCCATGGCCCCCTCCTCACCAGCAGCCCCCCTGGAGGAGAGTCGCCCCCGAGCGTGGCCCACGCGGAGCAGTGCAGCCAAGGACATGGCAGCCAGACAGTGTAGACAAGACTCTACCCTCATGCCCCATCACGCACAGTTGATGCTGTGGGACGCGGGCAGAGGGCGTGGCCCCCATGGCGCTGCTGGGTGATCTGTGGTGGGCCCTGGAGGCGGTGAGTGGCCCTGCAGGCAGGTGGGGTGGGGGCGGACCGGGGGCGGGGCAGAGGGTGGAGCTGGGGCAGGGCCAGTTTTTGGGCACTCGGTCTCTAAAAGGTTCGCCATCACTGATCTAAACCATTGCTATGGTTCAGCAACACAAAAGTAATCCCTTCCTAAATGATTCTGCTTTTTCCATTAACTACGTTCTTTTAGTAATCTGACCTCAAGTCATCCTGTTCCATTTGACAGATGCTTTTCCGTTCTTGATTCGTCTTTGAAAGAAGTTAACCCAAACTTTATTGACGTGGCAGTTGGTGAAATGGTTTGGTGATGAACGTATGTTCTTGCATTTCCTGTTTTTGGTAGAATTTTGCAAACTGATAGTTTCAATCTCTAATCCACACTGTGTTGTATCACATTTGTCGACATAGATCTGTTAGCATTCTAACTGCTTCTGTGGTTCTTTCAAGTATGCAAGTAGGCTTCAGATAATTTCCCTGGCTATTTTTGTAACTGCTCGGCCAACAATCTTAGTAGCTGTGAAATTGAATGTATGTCCTTGTCCATTGCAGTGTGTGGCTACCACTGAGTTCTCCTTATCTGACCATTTGCTTGTGTTCTTGCAATCTGCTGGTTATCTTCCTCCCAGTTTGTCCTACATAGCCACCAGGGCAATCCATGCAGGGGATCCGGTAGATTACATTGGAAGTATCTCCCACCTCCAAGCGATCTTTACAGTGCATAATTTGTCCTCATCCTGGTCCTACTTGCAGACCTTGGAAGCTGCATTCTACAGCTTCCAAAATGCTTTTGATGTGTGGCAGGGTGTGCCATATAGTTGGTCCTATATCCATGGTGGCGAACCTATGGCACACGTGCCAGAGGTGGCACTCAGAGCCCTTTTTGTGGGCACATGTGCCGTTGCCCCAGCCCCGCCTCCCCCCGTGCCCCCTCCTCACCAGCAGCCCCCTGGAGGAGAGTCGCCCCCAGGCACGGCCCGTATAGAGCAGCGCAGCCAAGGACATGGCAGCCGGGCAGCGGGGACAAGACTCCGCCCTCGTGCCCCATCACATGCAGATGATGCTGCAGGGTGCGGGCGGAGGGTGTGGCCGCTATGGCACTGCTGGGCCACCTGGGCAATCTGCAGCAGGCCGTGGAGGCAGTGGGTGACCCTGCAGGCAGGCGGGCAGGGCAGGGACCAGGGTGGGGGGTGGTTTTNGGTCTGGCCTAAGGGATATTTTAATCTGGTTTTTAAAACAATTTTAAAAAGAAATGGCCAATTAATATTTTGTTTTAATTACTTTTTAAATTTAGTATTTATTGTATTATGTATTGTTTTAAATGGCTGTAAGCCGCCCTGAGTCCGTTGGGAGAAGGGCGGGGTAGAAATTAAATAAAAGTAAAAGTAAAGTAAAGTAAAGTATATTCTTTGACACAAACAAAGGATTTACCCCCAATGAGCTAATATTCATGTTCCTTTTCCCCCATCGTATCTCTTTTCATCTAAGGAAAAGTGAGCCTACTTCCAAACTTGTTATATCTAATGCTATAAATCACCACCTCTCCTCTTTAAAAAAAAAATTATGGGACAGCTGCATATCCCATAAGTACAATATTTCATTCAGTGCCTTGTGTGCCCAAGAGAGGATACTGAATACTGATCAGAGACACCACCAAATTCAGCCAAACTTTGTTTTGCTTGCGAGATAACTGACAGGTGGCTGGAAGGAAAAAGAATTTCTGCATAAAGATGATTATAATATAACAAAGCTTGTGGGCTTTGTGCCAGGAAGCTTTTTAAAATGATGCATTCAGATAGGAAATGATAGAAATAAAATCACAGGTTACTAGAAAGTCTAGCAACGAAATGCATGTTTTTTGCCCGCTACAGATGGTTAAAAAAAAAAAGTTACTTCTGATATTCACTTAATTTTGGATTTTTCAGATCCTAGGTATCAGTGACAGAGCAATAGAAGATAGAGTAGCTCCAGGAATATGATGGAATGTTTTTTTTTTTCTCTCTCTCTCTTTCTTTCTTTCTTTTTTTTTTTTGAGGAGGGAATGTATGCATTATAGATATTGATTGATTAACCCAGTTTAATTATTTATTATAAAGCTATATAAAGGGATATCAGGAAAATGAGAAGGGGGGGGGGATAAACAAAAGTTCTTTTTGGAGAGCAAACCTCCCCCACACACATTCTGTTTCTTAATGCCATCACAGACGCAGACTTTTTGATGACTCTACAAAGATCACCTTTCAAAGACGCCCATTCATTTCGGAATTTGAAATGCAAAACATCCAGAATAGTAAGCGCTAGACCAGTGATGGCGAACCTTTTAGAGACCGAGTGCCCAAACTGCAACCCCAAATCCACTTTATGTCGGGTGCTGGGTGGGCGTGGCCCATTGGGTGTGCGTGGCCCATTGGGTGTGCGTGGGCCATTGGGTGGGTGTGGTTGCGGTGGTAACGGCAGACTGGGTGGGACCAAAAAGTTCAATCAATCAATTTCAACTTTGCAAGATCTTTTTTTTTCCTGCGAGAAGTTGAAATTGATTGATTGATTGAACTTTTTTTTTTGCACACGGCGGCGGAGGCCTAAAGCGAAAATGTTTTATAAAACCTAGCTGAAGGCCTAGGACTGGGGCGATGGCGCACGTGCCCACAGAGAGGCCTCTGCGTGCCACCTGTGGCACCCGTGCCATAGGTTCACCACCACGGCGCTAGACGTTCATTGTAGAAACCTCCCCTATGGCTTCCTCAACAACTGCACAACATGCTTTCTTCCTATGTATGATTGATAGATCAAATAATCTAAAATTTCTTTCCAACTTTCAGCTGCTCCATAAAACAGGCTTCTTCTAGGAGCAGACAAAGATTCCCCCCTAGAAGATTGACAAGTTTCTTTCTCTCTCAGAAACTGACTCACATTCCATTTGGAGTGTTTATGAATATTCTACAATGTTACGCTAACTCAATAAATTGGTATCAAAGTCATCATAATTACAAATCAGTGCAACTTGAATAACAGAATTATCAGTGACATTTCGCTTAAGTTCACAGTTAATGGAGATGAGCATCTGAGTTCTCAGCAGTAAAGTAGAATTTTGTGACTATTTCCAACTGTCTGTCTTAAAATAGGACAAGAACAATAATTTAACTGGAAAGTAAATGCCATGGAATTCATTAGGATTTATTCACAAGAAAGTATATATAGGATTAGAAGCTTTTTAATTTCTATCACTTGAAATTTGATTGTTTGTGGATGTCTGTTTGTCTGTCTGTCTGTCTGTCTGTCTGTCTGTCTGTCTGTCTGTCTGTCTGTCTATCTTCTTCTTCTTCTTCTTCTTCTTCTTCTTCTTCTTCTTCTTCTTCTTCTTCTTCTTCTTCTTCTTCTTCTTCTTCTTCTTCTTCTTCTTCTTCTTCTTCTTCTTCTTCTTCTTCTCTCTCTCTCTCTCTCTCTCTCTCTCTCTCTCTCTCTCTCTCTCTCTCTCATCTATCTGTCTGTCTGTCTGTCTGTCTGCCTGCCTGCCTGCCTGCCTGCCTGCCTATCTATTTAAGAGATTAGTGGAGCAGTGTGCAATAAAACATAACAAAAACTACTTCTTTATTTTTATATTTAGTAACAATAACAGAAACATTTGTTACATTTCCAGAATTGGTAATATTAAGCACATATTCCTTATCGTTCCTAATCAAGGGATAGCTTATGATATAAACCAACTACTCAGACTCTTAGATTCTTATTATCTATCATCTATCTATCAATCATCTATCTATGTATCTGTGTATCTGTGTATCTATGTATCTATCATCTATCATTATCTATCACCTCTCTATCTGTCTATTTCTCTATCTCTACTACTTCTTTATATTTATATTTTTTTCTGCACCTTTGCCTCTCTCTCTCTCTCTCTCTCTCTCTCTCTCTCTCTCTCTCTCTCTCTCTCTCTCTCTCTCTCTCTCTCTCTCTCTCTCTCTCCCTCCCTCCCTCCCTCCCTCCCTCTCTCTCTCAACTTTATTCTATATTAGTTTTGGTTAATGTTAATCTTCCTTTGTAAAACTTTTAATAAATTAAAAAAATAAAAATGTAGTCCCAGTAATTTCCCATAAACAACAACAACAACAACAACCAGTCATAGCTACTTAATTTTATTTTGAAATACTGGTTAAATAGTTCCCACCTATTCATAGATAAGAAGCAAACATACACCACGACATCGCAATTCAGACCTTATGACTTGTGTAACACCAGTTTATACTGTGACATCATAAAGCATATTTTGTTATTTTTGTTTTCCATCATCACACTATGTGCTAGGCCACGAGTGTCAAACCCGATCCCGTCACGTGACGTATTGTGACGTATCATGACTTTTTTTGCCTTTGTGGAGCCAGATTCGGCATGGCCTACACATGACACCCCTGTACTAGGTGCTTATGTGTCTATGGTGGACATACATTTTGGAAACTACAGGAAATTGGAAATTAATCAAGTTGGCGCCTTTAAACAGCTCAGATTTAAAGATGTGTTGGAAAACTGAAGAAAGAAATCCCTTTGGGGCCTTCATCAACCTTGGGGTCCATAAAAAGGATCTTGGATAGTGGTGCTGCAAGATGTTCATCCTTGGTATATGGAGACCGTCAATGGGACATATGGACGGCATGATTTGTGAGATAGGAAATAGAGGTTGTCCCCCACAGGTGAAATTATCTCTGTTCTGCACTTTTTGCAATCACTTTTGCAGATTTGGACTTCACACTTGACCAGCACACTTTGAGTGATGCAGAAGCCATTTTGCAGTTTCTACACATGGAGAGATCTCCATCCAAAAGGGCTTTTTTCAAAAGGCAACTGGACTTTGTCTTTCCTTGAAGACATTTTGCTTCTCATCCAAGAAGCTTCTTCAGTTCTGATGAGAAGCGAAACATCTTCAAATAAAAGCAAAGTCCAGCTGCTGTTTGAAAAAGCACCTTTGGGACAACCATGACCTGGATGACTGAGAATCTCCATGGACATTGAGAGTATTGTGATTCCGTGCCAGCCTGTGATCCTGGCAGCTGAGTCTGGTGAATCAGAGGAGGAGGAAGGGCCTGGAGAGCTGTCAGAGTCAGAGGAGGGCTCTGATGAGCTGCAGGACTTACAAACTAATGAAGAGGCTGGTCCTTCCACTCGTGATCAAGCTGAGAGCCAGCTGTGCTGGGAAGCTGAGTCGGACTTGGAGGAAGCACACCTGGAAGACCTCAGAGACAGGTCACATGAGTAGGACAGAGGGAGGCAATGGGGCGACTCCAGGGGAAGAGGAGGAGAAAGCAGTGAGAAGCCACGCCTTGGGGGCTGCGTAACAAAAAGGGAATGTGTGGGCAGGGCTGGTTGCTGGAGGCAACTGTTTGCAAAGAACTTCAGTGTCAAGAGATCACGGTCTGTTTATTTTGCCTGTGAGTTATTTCCTGTTTGACTCTGCCCTGCTTGTTTTTGGACAAGGTCTCCATTGTTCTGTTGCTTTTGTTTTCTGGGACAACCTAGAACTAAGGAGAAACTTCCTGACAGTTAGAACAATTAACCAGTGGAACAACCTGCCTCCAGAAGCTGTGAATGCTCCAACACTGGAAGTTTTTAAGAAGAGACTGGGCAGCCATTTGTCCGAAATGGTATAGGGTTTCCTGCCTGAGCAGGGCGTGGACTAGATGACCTCTGAGGTCCCTTCCAACTTTATCATTATTATTATTATTAAATAAAAAGGGTTTATTTTCCAGTCTACTGTTAAAAGAAGGGTTGTCTTTGTGAAATAACAAGGATGTACGTAGGCTGGACAGAACAGAGGGATCTTATCCAACTTCTATCTATGTTTGACAGCAGAGGCATCAGAAACATCTTATTGGTTTGAGAGTTATGCAAACAGCTTCCCCATGATCATCTCAGCAGTCTAGATTGCAGATGGAAAAGGAGTGTAGGATCTCAGATATCAGAAAGAAAGTCCCAAACTGTCTGAGATTTAGCAATGGAGAACCTTCAGGCTAAGAAAACAGGACATTTTTCAGTATAGGAATAGGAATTTTTTAATGTTTAAATCAGAACTCCTATTTAAGAGATTAGTGGAGCAGTGTGCAATAAAACATAACAAAAACTATTTATTTTCATATTTAGTAACAATAGCAGAAACATTTGCTGCATTTCCAGAATTAGTAATATTAAGTACCTACTCCTTATCCTTGCTAATCAAGGGATAGCTTATGCTATAAACCAACTACTCAGACTCTTAGATTCCTATTATGTATCACATGAGCAGTTAAACTTCTAACATTGAGGTTCAGTTTTTTTTATTATAAAGAAAAAAAAATGGGAATTTAAATTTGTAAACCAATAAGGCAGTCCAAATATTTTAACAGATTGCCAGCCGAGACTGCCTGCAATAAAATGAAGATTCAAATAAAGAATATAGAAAAAGAAATAGGTTTGGGAGGCTGTTCTAAAGACTGACAGGCAATGGGAATTTTTCCACTCTTGTTATATCTTTTATCCCCCCTTCTATCATCATAAAACATGTAGTCTCAATTCCCATAATCCTCCCCCTAAATTCCCAGCCACTGGTATGTAATTTGAAACAATGCTGCACCTCTGCAAAAGTCAGTGCAACTTGCAAAATGAAATTAATATCCACTCCTTCTGTTCTGTGACTGCAATATCTTTCTTTTGAAACACAAATACTTGTAGGATGTTCCCCCTCCTCCTCCTCTTCCTCCTCCTCCTCCTCCTCCTCCCAATAAACCCCTCCCTTCTAGCACTAATGATGTTTCCTAGTTGGGTATTGAAACATCTGCAAGAAAACGACCAAGCTCAGAGACCACCAAGGACCTCACAGCTCCTCCTCCTCCTGGAATAATTATTCCAGCTGTTATGAGAAGACGACAATAATTCCCTTCTATCCCAAGGGAATAGGGTGTATTCATGAATCATATCAACCCGTGTTCCGTTCTGAATGTCATACCTACAGCAATTAGCAGAATGATTATTTTCTGAAAATGCTTTTACATTTCAGCCATCAGTAATTGTTCTTAGATGTTGCTAGAGGCCCTCAGAATCAGTTCATCCTTTATCCTAGCTGAAGCCTCAATTTTTTTCTATAACTGAAGAAGTCTCTGACTTATTGTTCCAATAAAGCTTATAAAGTTAATCCTTCAAACCTTCTTTGACAACAACTAAATATGTGCTGTGGGTGCATCATTTTAGAACATTACTGGAAGCAATTGCTTATTGATATAACAAGCATGAGTGGAGATACTTTGTCACTATAAAGATATATTATGAGCTGATAGTCTGAAAACATTTAGGATAAACTTTGTTGGTACGGCTAAAAAGGTGGGCAGTTGGGATATTTGGATACTCTAATTCAAAAATTATCTGCTGGTGCCCAGAGTAATATCAAGAATCACTTGATAAATTACTAAAGAAGCAGTGGCCATAATTCTGATATTAATTTCACATTCTGTACTGGTGCTAGATTATAATATAATATTCTATCCAAAGTGCATACATCTTCTTTTGAAACCCCCCAAAACCATATTGCTATACTGTAAAGAACCTGGACATTTCTGGCTCCATCCTGTTGTGATTCTGAAGGATCAAGAAAGTATTGTATTTGTGGAGGAGAGGGTCAATTGGCAAATACTTGATCTAAATACTCTGAGGCTGGCTGGTTGGGAAAGGAATTAAAGGATGAGACAACCATACCCCTAAACTGCATCCGAGGTGGTAGAAAAGAAGGTGATGGGATGTGTAGGATAGTTGGAAAGGAGGAAAGAGGAGAGGTTGTGGTTAAGAGGGGGAGGAAGGAAGAGGGAAGTAGGTAGGAAGGTTGAGGGAGTGTGGATGCAGGAGGGGGGGACCGCCGATTATTTCTGAATACTTACTGAGTAGGTTTGTTATGTGTTTGTTTTTCTAATGAAAT
>NW_015388462.1:42922-53906 GCF_001527695.2 Protobothrops mucrosquamatus
TCCTCCTCCTCCTCCTCCTCCCAATAAACCCCTCCCTTCTAGCACTAATGATGTTCCCTAGTTGGGTATTGAAACATCTGCAAGAAAACAACCAAGCTCAGAGACCACCAAGGACCTCACAGCTCCTTCTCCTCTTCCTCTTCCTCTTCCTCTTCCTGTGTCAAGTGAAGGTCTTGTGATGGGTCAGGTGTGAGTCATCAGAGAGAGGCTGGTGATGGGTTTTGTGATGGGGAGGTTACATTAGGTCAAGGTCCTTGGGAGGTGAACTGCTGGTGGGAGAAGGAGGGGGGTCTTGCATAGGTTGCTGTCTCTGGTTGGCTGTGTGGCTGATTTGGATTCTGACGGGTTCGTGGGCTGGTGGTAGGTCGATGTGTCTGTGGATGGAATTGCTTGTGGAGTGCCAGGTTTCGATGAACTCACGAGCGTGGTGGGTGGTAGCATGGGTGATGTTTTTAGTGTTGCTCCAATTGAGCTGGTGTTGTTTGGTGTCGATGTGGGTAATGATTGAGGATTTGGGATCGTGGCATTTGCCTGCTAGCCGGTGTTCATGGATCCTGGTTTTAAAATTGACGTGATGTTTGCCCCACATAGAAATGGTTGCAATTCTTACAACTGATTTTGTAGATTTTGTTGTTGTTAGTTGTGAAGTCTTGTCCGACCCATCACGACCCCATGGACAACATTCCTCCAGGCCTTCCTGTCTTCTACCATCTTCTGGAGTCCATTTAAGCTCACACATACTGTTTCAGTGACTCCATCCAGCCACCTTCTTCTCTGTCGTCCCCTTCTTCTATTGCCCTCCATCTTTCCCAGCATTAGGCTCTTCTCCAGTGAGTCCTTCCTTCTCATTAGGTGGCCAAAGTATTTGAGTTTCAACTTCAGGATCTGGCCTTCTAAAGAGCAGTCGGGGTTGATTTCTTCTAAGACTGACCAGTACATACAAACAAATATTCTGATGAAGTAATTAATGTGCTAGGAGACCATGAGTTCTTGTCCTCCATGAAAGTAGCTAGGTGACTCTTGGCACCTAACTTCACCATGTCCCTTGTTGCGAGGAAAATAGGGAGTGGAGCATAAAGTATAAGTAAAGAGAAGAGAGAAATCTAATAAATAAATACTGGAGAAAGATTCAGCTGCTTTAACAAGCAGTTGTAGGCTACATCCATGTTCTAATAAGCTCTGAAGTAACTTTGGGAATCAAATTTAAGCTCTACAGAGCTTCAAGACCAGCAGGCAAAGATACTGCATCAAGATACAATGGATGATTGAAAGTTGTACAACCTTAATTAGTGCCCTCTTAAGTTAATGTGTCTATAATTGATGCAGAACTATTCAAAGGAAGATGAAGAGTTCCCAGACTGGTCATATTAAGAAGCTTAATTTTTACCGAAATGAATTTTTGACATTAATCCATCTGATTAATAAATGAGGTGAAAGATTAACTTATTATTAATTATTGCCCATTTTTTTTCTCTCCCGAAACAAAGTGTTGACCGAATATTTCAGTGTAATTATTTGGCTACTGTTTTCTGAATTTAAACCAAGTTGATAGAGTAAAATATAAGAGTTGGGGATGGTCCCTCCAAATTGACCAGACATGGTATCCATGGTTTCAGAAGTAGCAAATCATGGTCTCTTTTTCATTCTCTCAGAACACTAAGAGGGAATCCTTTGTGCTCTGAGCTTAGTTGTTTTCTTGCAGATATTTCATTATCAAACTAAGTAACATCATGAGAGCTAGTAGGGAGTGGACTTCCTTCTCAATTAATATTCTACATATAAAGGAAAAGGTAAAGGTTTCAATTGTGTCCAATTCTAGATGGCAGAGCACATCTCTATTTGCTTAGCCGAGATAGCCAGCATTGTCCAATGACCCTTTCTGTGGTCATGTGGCCAGCGTGCCTATACGCTGAGGCTCATGGAATGTTGTTACCATCCCACCAAGTGGTACATAAGATAAGATAAGATAAGATAACCTTTATTGTCATTTTTTTTTTTACTGTGGGCACCACGGCACACATCAAAAAGGAAATTTAGTTGCCCGGTCTCAAAGTGAAACACATACATGACACACACCTAAGCATACTATGAACAACATATGTACAGACCCACATGCCTACATATATGTAGCAAATAAATACGTAGTATTTAATACTGTCCATCTTGAATATATAACGGAAGGAGGAAGCTTGAGAGTTCTTAAGGTTGATGCTGTATGGAATGAAACTATGGCTGAGTCTAGATGTTCTGCCGCGGATACCACGAAGCCCCCTCCTCCCAGAAGGTAACAAGGAAAACAGGTGGTGAAGAGGATGTGTAGTGTCCCAGATAATCTTACGGACCCTGCTCAAGCAGCGCTTCTGTGCTATGTCCTGGATGGGAGGGAGGGAACTGCCAATGATCTTTTCTGCCATCCTCACCACTCTCTGCACCGCCTTCTTGTCTGAAGCAGTGATGCCTCCAAACCAGACTATGATGCTGTATGACAGGATGCTCTCGATCATCCCACTGTAGAAAGTGGTTAGGACAGGGGAAGGAAGATGTGCTTTTCTCATGCGACACAGAAAATGCAGGCGCTGCTGAGCCTGCTTCACCAGTGTCTCACTGTTGAGCGACCAAGTCAGCCTATTTGTTAGCTGCACACCCAGGAATTTGATGCTGGTAACCATCTCCAAAGGTGAATCATTAATGCACAGAGAAGTGTGTTTATCTACTTGCATTTGCATGCTTTCAAACTGCTAGTTGAGCAGGAGCTGGGGGCAACAATGGGAGCTCACCTCATCATGTGATGATCAAGTAGTAATAATAATAATAATAATAATAATAATAATAATAATAATAATAATAATAATAATAATAATAATAATAATAATAATAATAATAATAGTTGGAAGGGACCTTGGAAGTCATCTATTCCAACCCCTGCTCAGGCAGGAAACCCTATACCATTTCGGACAAATGGCTGTCCAGTCTCTTCTTAAAAACTTCCAGTGTTGGAGCATTCAGCGCTTCTGGAGGCAGGTTGTTCCACTGGTTAATTGTTCTCACTGTCAGGAAGTTTCTCCTTAGTTCTAGGTTGCTTCTTTCTTTGGTTAGTTTCCATCCATTGCTTCTTGTCCTGCCTTCAGGCGCCTTGGAAAATAGCTTGACTCCCTCTTCTTTGTGGCAGTCCCTGAGATACTGGAAGACTGCTATCCTGTCCCCCCTCGTCTTTCTCTCCATTAAACTAGACATACCCAATTCCATCAACCGTTTCTTATATGTTTTAGCCTCCAGTCCCCTGATCATCTTTGGTGCTCTTCTCTGTACTCTTTCTAGAGTCTCAACATCTTTTTTACATCGTGGTGACCAAAACTGGATGCAGTATTCCAAGTGTGGCTTTACCAAGGCATTGTAAAGTGGTGTTAACACTCACGTGATCTTGATTCTGTCCCTCTGTTAATGCAACCTAGCAGTGTGTTGGCTTTTTTTTGGCAGCTGCAGTACATATTTAAGTGATTGTCCACTAGGACAAAAGATCTTTTACTTCTCATCCAAGAAGCTTCTTCAGCTTCCTCTTGGATGAGCTGAAGAAGCTTCCTGGATGAAAAGCGAAATGTCTTCAGAGGAAGAACAAGAAAGTCCAGTTGCCTCATGAAAAAGCACTTGTGGGATAACTATGACCTGGATGGCTGAGAATCTCTATGGACGTCCCTCTTGATTCATCAGGAGAGCTGATGTTAAAATATGGGACTTCTCTAACTGGTGAACAACTTCACCACTTAATTCAATATGATGGGATAGCAGCCATAACTCTCTGGTAAGAACATCAGCTGTTGGTGGTAAGGTAGAGATTTCAGACTATTGCATTTTCTTGTAGTTCTGATTGCAGAATTACTGTATTGTCAACCATTTCAACACGACATTGTTTCCTCCTGCCCAACCTGTTCCCCAAAACAGAAATGCCCCAAATGTATCCAGGAATAAAAGCTTGAGTCATGAAGGATGTATTTGTTGAATTTTTTTTGTACAGGAGCTCCATCTCGGGGCTGTGATTATATCCCTCTTTTGCTCTTATGGGGAAACAAGGTTTATTTAGCAGGGCAGTTTGCCAGTTGGATAGGTGGAGTAGGAAACCCCTGCTGAGCAAGTTGATCAATAATCATAATATCTTTCCAGTTGGCTGCATGCCCAGGACAATTCAGAACACTTTTCCCCCCTCGAAATACTTTAAAAGATTAAAGTTGTAGACAGCAACCATGACAACTAGCGAGAGCTGAATGATGCTCCAAGACAGTTAACTTAACAGTGCTTTTCTTTCTTGGGTCAAAACGGTATCATATGTAGAGTAGAATGTTCACCGAAGTTCACCGTCTTATGAAATTTCAAGGCAGAGCTATGTCCTCACCCCCATTTCCTTCATCCTACATAAACAGCCACTTGGAAAGACCTTCATATGTTTGCCATGAAAATTTGAAAGGAGATTAAAAGCACATTAAAAGAATGTGTTAGAGCTCTAGCTGAGCTACTCTATAGATAACTCAGAAAGGGCACTCAGTCAAACATGCTTTCAAGCTGTCTGCAGATTCTCACAGCCGCCATTCTGCATCACGGTATGATCTTAGCCAGGTGCCATGAATGCAATGATTTACAACAGGGGATAGATGGGCATTTGTTAGCCCTATATACATGCAGCTCATGTATATGGACTGCAAGGTGATCCAACTGGTAAGTCCTAGAGGAGATCAACCCTGATTGCTCTTTAGAAGGCCAGATCCTGAAGTTGAAACTCAAGTACTTTGGCCACCTAATGAGAAGGAAGAACTCACTGGAGAAGGGCCTAATGCTGGGAAAGATGGAGGGCAATAGAAGAATGGGACGACAGAGAACAAGGTGGCTGGATGGAGTCACTGAAGCAGTAGGTGTGAACTTAAATGGACTCCAGAAGGTGGTAGAGGACAGGAAGGCCTGGAGGAACGTTGTTCATGGGGTCGCAATGGGTCGGACACAACTTCACAACTAACAACAACAACACATGCAGCTCAACAGCTGCATAATGCTTTGATGATCCCAGTGTTGGGAAAAGTGCTAGAGCTGAGGTCCCCAGCCTTTTGGGCACCAGGGACTGGTTCCGTGGAAAGAGTTTTTTCCATGGACTGGAGGGTTTTGTGTGCTACCTGCATCCCACGGATGGGGCTTTGCTTGTTTGTGCAGACCGGTTGCTGGCATGCCACGGCCCAGTACTGGTCCATGGACAGGGGGTTAGAAGAGTATAAGAAGAAACATATTTTCAGTAGGATTTGAAAATCTATATGGAAGTGTTGAAAATAAAATTGCACATTTGGATAGCATACTCTGTTTGATTTGATTGTTTACGGTCATCTTCCTTCATCTGTTTAACTCCATATGATTCTAATCACATGTGAAAATCAGCTACACTGGTAGGCCTAATGAGTATTGTAGAGGTCTGATGGAAAATCACAGACTTTCTTAAGTTAGTAACATGGTTGTTAAGTGAATCTGGCCTCCCCATTGACTTTGCTTGTCAGAAGGTCGCAAAAGGGGATCACATGACCCCGGAACACTGCAACCGTCATAAATATGAGTCAGTTGCCAAACATCTGAATTTTAATTATGTGACTGTGTGGATGCTGCAAAGGTCATAAGTGTGAAAAACAGTCACGAATCGCTTTTAAAAGTGCTGGTGGTAACTTTGAATGGTCATTAAATGAACTGTTGTAAGTTGAGGACTACTCACTTTATTATGAAAACTTCGCAAACCATTATTGAAGAAGAGTAAATACTAAGGTGTGTTTTTTGTTTTCTTTCTCTTCTAGGGAATTCTTGAGGATGCCGTGTTGAGTTGCACCTGAGATAATTCATTCCAGGAGAAAACTCACTTGTACATTCCCAATACGTTGGAATCGGGAATGATAGCACAGAAAAATGAATCCCTTTTTACATATGTGTATGTTCAGGAATTCTGCATTCAATTGGGTGTATCTTTCTCTTTCTCCCTTGCCTTTCGCTTCCCTTCTTTCCTCAGCTATTTGCAAAGCTGCCTCAGAGAGAGGCCATGGTTTTCCCAGTTGCAATGTGTGGCTGTGAAAGTTGGACCATAAAAAAGGCTGAGCGCCAAAGAATTGAGGCCTTTGAACTATGGTGCTGGAGAAGACTCCTGCGAGTCCCCTGGACCGCAAGACGATCAAACCAGTCAGTCCTAGAGGAGATCAACCCTGACTGCTCTTTAGAAGGCCAGATCCTGAAGCTGAAACTCAAGTACTTTGGCCACCTAATGAGAAGGAAGGACTCACTGGAGAAGAGCCTGATGCTGGGAAAGATGGAGGGCAATAGAAGAAGGGGGACGACAGAGAATGAGGTGACTGGATGGAGTCTCTGAAGCTGTAGGCGTGAGCTTAAATGGACTCCAGAAGATGGTAGAGGACAGGAAGGCCTGGAGGAACATTGTCCATGGGGTTGTGATGGGTCGGACACGACTTTGCAATTAACAACAACAACAAATGTTCAGGAAAAGGAGAATATACCAGCTATTGAATCTCTAAGTTCCCTGTACTAAATGTGTTTAAAGGAGTACATATACATTTAAGTAATCATTTTAGGATACGATAGGATAGGATAGGATAGAACAGATATTGGAGAATAGAATAGAAGAGAAGAGAAGAGAAATAGAATAATAACTTTATTGTCACATTAAAATGAGATTTTGTTGCATACAGCTCTCAAAGAGTAACTCCTCCAATGTACACTGCATAAACATGACAAAAAATAAAATAAAATATGCATATGCCGACATACACATGCATATGTGGCCCAGAGAAACAATACAGTCTAGTTCGGATGTATACATATACATGTTGAGAAAAAAGAATCTTGCGAGTTTACCAGATGAATGGTCTAGGGAACAAAGCCATTACAGAATCCAGTAGTCCTGCTATAAATATTTCAAAACCTCCTCCCAGAGGGCAGCAACAGAACCAGACCATGAAGAGGGTGTGGGGGATCTCTAACAATGCTCCAAGCTCTAAGCACATAGTGCTTATAAGCAGCACCCTGATAAGACTCTTGTCTTGACATCTGGTGACAGTGGCAAGCTCAACATTAACTATTGGTACAATCCTGTCAATTATAGTGAGCTCATCTTAAACATACTTAGATCAATGCCTGGGCATTAAAACATAATGGGTTTTTAACATACCAAAATTTCCAGTTGAGTTATTTGCAATCTATCTAATATGTAACCTGAATAACTACTGTTTCCTATCCCTTCCCATCGTGCCTCAGTTCCTTTTTCAAATCCTATCTCAGTTCATCACTGAATGCATCTAATGAAGGATTAAGTGAGAAGAGATTGCTATTTACAACAGTCACATTCAATAATGAGATGTGTAGTATGTGGTCAGTATTAATTGAAAAGCTTTTCCTGTTGGAGTCGCTTGTAGAAATTTTATCATGTATGCTTTATATGAGACAGAACTTTGCTATGGCTAAAGTAAGGTCAGCTAGAAGGTAATGGAAAGGACCCTGGAGAAGCATCACAAGTTATAGAACATAGAATAATAGAGTTGGAAGGTCTTCTAGTCCAACCTCTGCTCAACCTTGGAGGTCTTCTAGTCCAACCTCTGCTCAAAGCAAGAGACCCTATATCATTTCAGATAAATAGTTGTCTGGTCTCTTTGAAAGCGTCCCATGATGGAGCACCCACAACTTCTCCTATTCAGAATAGGACACGCAGCATGTATTCTGATCACAAATAAAACTACTTCCTGGAACAACACAAAAATAAATTACTTCTCCAAGGATAGACTATCATTCTTGGTGTGCTTGAGTATACTGGAAGAATCATGGGAAGAGAAACAACGTCTTCAGAGTAGATGTAATCTCATCTTAGCCAAAACTTAGTAGCTGTCCTGATGTAATCATTGTTCCCTTGTATTCATTTTTCCAATCTATGAATATTAAGTGTAATTAACACAGTTTTGTTATCAGGAAGAAAGAAGGACTGGGACGGACTGGTACTCATGTCAAAACTTTATTGACCACATTATTTGTGCCTTTGGAGGAGGTAGTGGTTGAATCCAACTTCATGGGAGAGAAAGTTTCCTCAACGGACGGAGAAGAACAGAGGCATGCTACCATTTTGAATGTGATCCCTTCTGAGACAAAATGGTTCCCCCCCATTAATTCCAAGAGGCATAATTGGGATAGAAGTGCCTTTAGAAAACGGGTGCAAGATGTTTTTGTAAGAGGGAATCAAATGGACTTCCCTGCAGTTCTCATCACAGCCAAGTTTATTTCTAGCATTAAAGCATTTGTAAAAGATGGTGGGTGGAGGAATCCCTGCTGGTTCTCCTTAGATGATAGTTTTTATTACCACTTTGGTCATATAGGTCAGGGCTGAGCAGATAGGGGTTTTTTCATCTTTGCTCTATTGAAGGCAATCCAGGTCAGGATCAAACCATTCCCCATCTCATTAATTTGAAGTCCAATTTTGAATTTGCAAAGACGTTTTAGAAGACCGAAGACAGCATCTTGTGCAGAAGAGAATAATCCTGGACTGCCATTTCACCTTCCTTTCCTGTTTGTTGTTTCTTAATTTTGTTGTTGTTTTTAATTAAGCAGAACAGAATAAACCGAATAATAGAGTAGGAAGAGACCTTGGAGGTCTATTAGTCCACCCCTTGCTCAAGCAAGAGATACCGTACCATTTTAGACAATGTCTTTTCTTAAAAGTTTCCAGTGATGGAGCACCCACAACTTCTGGAGGCAAGCTGTTCCACTGATTCGTTGTTCTCACTGTCGGGAAATTTCTCCTTAGTTCTAGGTTGCTTCTCTCCTTGATTAGTTTCCATCCGTTGCTTCTTGTCCTGCCCCCAGGTGCTTTGGAGAATAGCTTGACTCCCTCTTCTTTGTAGCACCCCTGAAATATTGAAATACTGCTATCATGTCACCCTAGACCTTCTCTTCATTAGACTAGCCATACCCAAATCCCGCCACTGTTCTTCATATCTTTTAGCTTATTGTTAGCCAGCCATTGTTGAAGTTTCTTCTCCCTTCTGAAATGCTGGCCATTTTTTAAGGCAAGGAGAGTCAACCAGGATTGTCATTTTTTTTTTCCTGTAAAAGAAGATAAATTCCAACAATGTATTATGCTAGCACTTATTTGCTTTGAAAATGTGTAAGTAGATCTCAATCTGTTGGAAGTTTTCCTTTGTTATAATGGCTTGCAGGAGAGGCTTTTAAGAGTGACTGATCAAACTGCCATAACTGGTAAATGTTTGACCTAGGATGCAGAATGATGAAATTTTAATTAACTGCAAATGTTCTAAAAGCTACCACTCACCGCAGTTCTGCTCAAGCCCTAGCTTGTTGAAGATTGCTTTCTAGGTCTAATTTGATGAATATAGTAATCAAGCTGCATTTATGTGCTGCATAAATTTTTCACCCGATAGACACATTGGCTCATGTAATCCTTTTCAGCTGATTCTATCAAATGCCTGCTGTTCATACATTCAGTTGATCAAATTAAAAACAGCCTTTGAAATACTTAATCAGTGCGTTTCAGGAGCTTTTGAATATTTACATCATAACAAGTTAAAACTATTTATGAGCGACTTACGAAGCAATACTGGACTGTCATTTTAATATAAATAATATTAATGTTAATCCTATTAAAAATCTAGGAATTCCATTTTATTTTTTTCTTTGCTTCAGCCTTCCTCAAACTGTCAAACGCCAAACCTTTTTGGACTTTATTTTTTGGGGTAATTCTCAGGCATTTATCTCCAAGATGGAGGAGACTTTATATATAGCTCATTGTCAAACTGCTGGAACAAATTCTGCAAGTTGCCATCTGATAGGGATGTGCAGTATATCCCCTGAGAATATTAAATCGTACTATTCAAAATTGTTTTATTTTTCACCTCCTTCAAAATTGCTTGGATGATTACTTAAGTAGGAGTTTCTAAATTATGAAACTGTAGCAACAACACATTTCTATGCAGACTGTCTTTCCTGAATGCATATAATTTGAACTGTTTTTAATAACCTTAAAATTCCCCATCTTGACTGCCATTTTGCCTTATATTCATGGCAGTGGAAGATGAGTTGGGTGTGATCAGAGAACACCAGATGATTTCCATCTTGTCCCATAACTCAACAAACAAAGGCTGGCCAAGCAAACAAACCGATTTTAGGAGTAGTTACATCCTTAGAAGAATAAAAGAAGTCCAAGTTGTGATATTAAGTCCATTGGCCTATGTTGGACTTGTCTGGGCAAATTCTACATCCTAATGAACCAAATTCTACATCCTAATAAACTGTTGACAATAGCAGTGCCCTAAGATCATCTGCAACTTTTCAGTTGCCACTAAAACATATGACTCTAACCTCTAATCTAACAACCTCTGTTATGATAAGCACAAAATACTCAATCTTTTGTTTGCAGAAGAGCAGGTATCACCATGTGATCCGTCATCTTGGAAACTACAGAATTTACAGTTCCATCACATAATCTACAGTTTTGGAAACCTAACTTATTATTCTTTGTTGAAACTAATCTCTGATGGCTTTGGGGAAAGATGGCATGGTACTCATTTGACTTCAAATGGTCAAGCAATTCCCTACTCTAGATCATCTATTGCTGAAAATGCAGGTTTACGTCCTGTTTTTTTTACTCATGGTCCTTTCTGACTTTGTTTTGTTTGTTTGCTGTCTCCTGATGACTGTCTGAAAACAGATCTGCCATTGCCTGCTTCCTAAGGCTGAGAGAATGATTGCTCAAAGTTACCAGCTGGCTTTCTGCCTAAGACACTATACAACTAACAGTCTCGTGGTTTCTAGCCTGGTCTTCAACTACCAAATATCTCTCTCTCTTTCTCTCTCTTTCTCTCTCTTTTCTATCCATCCATTCATCTATCCATCTATCCAATCCATCCATCCAATCCATCCATCCACCCACTCACCCCCCCCCCCCCCCCCCCCCCCC
>NW_015388462.1:59026-61756 GCF_001527695.2 Protobothrops mucrosquamatus
ACATATTGCCGGCAATGGGGTGGGCACGGTTTTGCTATGATGCATCTGGCCCACGGGCCAACAGTTTGACACCCCTGACCTATGCTATACCTTTGCATTTGGTTTTTCTTGCCTAAATGTAGAACCTTACTTTTTTCACTATTGAATTTCATTTTGTTAGATAGTGCCCAATGTTCAAGTCTGTCAAGATCTTTCTGTATCTTAAGCCTGTCTTCTCGAGTGTTGACTATTCCTGCCAGCTTGGTGTTGTCTGCAAATTTGATGAGTTCCCCATCTATCCCCTCATCCAAGTCATTGATCAAGATGTTGAAGAGCACTGGGCCCAGAACAGAGCCCTGGGGCACCCCACTACACACTTCCCTCCATGTAGATGCAGTTCCATTGAGGACCACATGCTGAGTATGGCCAGTCAGCCAGCTACGGATCCATCTGGTGGTGATGAGTTCCCCATCTATCCCCTCATCCAAATCATTGATGAAGATGTTGAATAGCACTGGGCCCACAACAGAGCTTTGGGGTACCCCACCGCCTACTTCCCTCTATGCAGATTCAGTTTCACTGAGGACTACACATTGAGATTTCATCCAGTAGAGTATATGCATACTAATCCACACTTTTAAGACACTGTTTAAAACAACACTGCAGAACATTAGAGAACTGCCAGAACTAAGTAATTTCATCCTATATTTGTGGCACTGGGCCCAGAACAGAGCCCTGGGGCACCCCACTACACACTTCCCTCCATGTAGATGCAGTTCCATTGAGGACCACACACTGAGTATGGCTGGTCAGCCAGTTAAGAAATAAAATGCCATTGGGTTGATTTTTTTCCCCCTTCAGCTCCAAAGACCTCAGATTAAACTATAAAAGAGGTTAAATATATTAAGTATGCAAACCATTAAAATTCAGGATATTTGTCCAACCTTTGCCTCCCCCGTTGAAAGTTAATTAAAAGTCAAAATCTATATTTATATACCAAAGGTGGAACTTTAGCTCAAGATACATCAGGTTTATAACAGTTGGTGAGTATCACAGTTGCCACCAATTAATTTTACTGGTTTAACATGGCATAACTTCACCAGTGTCACAATCTGTTTCTGCCTCTGTCATGATTTTGAAGTTTATGGGTTTTTTATTTTTTCCACGCGGGGCCCAATTTTAAAATGAATGTACACTTGCACATAGACATTAGTCTATTTGAATTTTCATCCGAGATGTGTTTAATTCCAGCACCAAGCTAATTTTCACTGCCTGATGGGTTCTTTTTAGAAAATGAAATGGCCTCAGATAAGGGATATCAGATTTTATTGCAAGGAAAGACTTTTTAAAAAGAAATCTGTTTCTTTTTATTATAACAAAATTAATCAAGCCTCCTTATTTCCAAATCTTATAATGATATCCATAGTTATTTACTCTTTTAGGTAGGTTTATAGTGTCTACATTCTATATCTAACTCTAGGAATATCTATCTACTTATGAGTTTCTATGAATTCTTTTTTTTTTTGGCTTACTTTTACAGGAATCCTTTTACAGGTGTATAAATTATCAGGTTTAGTTAAGCTAGTCCAAGGGTGTCAAACTGCTGGCCTGTGGGCCAGATGTGTCATCCAGAAGCCACGCCCACCCCATTGCCGACAATGGCAAAACGGTCCCAATACGTTGCGCGACGTCACGTGACGTCGCGAGTTTGACATGTCTGACCTAGTCCTTGCTCACCTCACAGTCATGAATTGGGGGGAAATTCTTCTTGGTTCTAGCCAATCTTAATCTTATTCTCTTCTTGTTTTCTAACACATGGATTCAGACTGATTGACTTACACACTTCCATGAGACGTTTTCCTTTTTATAGCTGAATAAATTGAAGAAGTTTCTTGGATGAGAAGGGAAAGGTCTTAAAGAAAAACCAGAAGGTCCAGTTGCCTTCAAAATAAAAGCCCCTTTGGGGCACCCATGACCTGAATGAATGAGAATCTCCATAGACAAACAGCTGATTATCTTAAGTTTAACAAACAAGAGAGAGAGTGAAGCTTTCTTACTTATACTAAAAGAGTAAGTGGTAGATTCAAATCCCATTACACTGCTACAAGCAAACAGGACAAGTGGTTTGCCAAGTGCTTGTTTATCCAGACTAACTGAAAACTGAATTGATCTTACAGTTGAAAACAAAATAGAGAATTTTTTCCCCTGTTTCTTTTAATAAACAGAAAAATATCACAAAGAAAATGTTGTATGCGGTGTATTGAATCGTGTCCTGGAAACATTCTCATTTAACAATACTGCCCACTAATGTTGTAGTTTCTGTTTTTGTCAAGCTGTAGCAGTATGAAAGAATACATGACCTAAATATTTTCCTGAATCCTTGGACTGGATTGAGATGACTACAAATTCAACCTGATAGACCAATAATTGTTAACAACGTAAAGAAGTGTGCTGTGGTGCTGGCATAAATTATTGCTTAAAACAGGGACAGCCAGAGCTAAAATCTTAAGACTGTCTGATTTACTTTGGCCACATCATGTGTGCAAATTCATTGGAGAAGGCAATGATGCTAGGGATGGTTAGTGGAACATGAAGAAGGGGCAAGCAAAGAACACATTGGCTTGATAACATCAAATGTGATGCAATGTTGAATGTACAACAACTGAAAGAAGCTGTGCTTGACAGGGTTGCATGAATAGAATAGAATAGAATAGAATAGAATAGAATAGAATAGAATAGAATAGAATAGAA
>NW_015388462.1:65114-77409 GCF_001527695.2 Protobothrops mucrosquamatus
CGCAGCTCCGCCGCTCCGCTCGCAGCCCCGCCCAGCCCAAGCCTGGCGGTCCCGCGGTCCATCGCCCGTCCTCTTCGCTCGCCGACCCTCTCCTCTTACCAGCTCCTGGCCGGCGAGCACCCCCGGACCTTCACCAGCACCCCATCTCCGCTGAGGACCCCGCCATCGCTACGGAGCTGGAGACGGTAGGTCCGCCATCACACGCATGCGCACAAGTTGAAAAAAAATCTAGAGAATTAGTGGGAAATTGCAAGGGCTGCAATTTAGTGTATTTTTCATTCTCCTTTCTGCACAAAGACATCAATTATTGTTATTCCTGTCACCAAATTCACACATTCATTAAATCAAAATGTTTTTTTTTTTGTTTGGACTTGATGTTTCAACCATTTGGTATGAACCCATCATTTTATTTTTGGAATTGGTTTATCTAGGGTCGTGCCAACTTTGGTAATTATTCAGAATTATTCTTCTGGTGCAAGATAAGTCGCCAAGAGTTGGACACGACTAAATGGTTGAAACAACAACAAAAAAGAATCTCTAAGATTCAGATTTACACAATATATTGCCATACTCTAATTGAATCACCTTTTGATTTAGCATGGGGAGTAGATTTATCCTTTGGAATGCTTATGATTGTGGGTATAATATTTAATTTCTGTACATTAAAACAACAATGTCTATGGATTCTGGGAAAAAAAATATTGGGGATGCTACAATGAATTAGACAGAGGTAAAGTATGTTGCATCAGTTCTGAAATGTTCCTTTTGAATAAGTTGGCACAGCCCTATGTAAAACCAATTTTAAGAGTGAAATGATGGGTTTAAACCAAATGGGTTGAGGTTGAAACCTCAAGCCCAAACAAAACCACATTTTGATTGAGTGGATGTGTGAACTCAGTGACATGCATAACAAAAATTTTATGTCATTGTGGAAAAGGAGAATGAAAAGCACCCCAAATATAGCTGCAGTACTAAATGAGAACATCATGACATTTTAAATATTTTGCGGTACAAAAACTGACTCACTTGAAGCAGCTTGACAGCCCAGCTCAACTTTTAACTCTGAGAATCCCTTATTATGTTTCTTCTCTCTTTGAGCCTATGGGAACCAATTAATTGATTAAAACTATAATTTTGGTTCATCAAGCATGCTAGACCTCACTGTGCCTTCCCTCAAAAACATTGGCTAGTCACCTTTCATCTGGCAGGAAAAAAAATCCTCAGCATGATTACGGTTATAATATCCTATACAATGGGGAGAAAAGCAGACTTATATTTTAGTCAGAATTACAGCCAGAGCTAAGACAGAACTGCTAACTAAGGAATAAATCTTTTTTTTCTAAGCTTTGAACTGGGATGGGAAGAGAATGTTTTAGGCATCTTCAAAGAAAACAGGAATAAGATTTTCAAACCTGTATATTGGCAAATGCTAATATCCTCTCAGGCATACTATAGGCTTATTCTTTCAGGAATATCAGTTGTGCCTACTGTATTAAGTACCACCAGGTAATCTTTTTAAGCCACAATATTAACCTTAAGAATGGAAAAAAAGAATTTCAGGATGCTTACTTAGTACTGCTGTTGAAAGAAAAATCTTCAGGGTCCAGTCCGAGCTGGGAATAAACAAAATGGAGACTGGTTTAGAAAGAAGATCTAGTTTATTGAAGAGCAGAAGCACAACAGCGTGTGGTTCTGGAGCAGCTGATCACATTAGTTTCCAACAAAGAGCAACAAAGATTATTAGGGGACTGGAGGCTAACACATACAAGGAACGGTTGCTGGAACTGGGTACGTCTAGTTTAATGAAGAGAAGGACGAGGGGGGACATGATAGCAGTGTTCCAATATCTCAGGGGTTGCCCCAAAGAAGAGGGAGTCAAGCTGTTCTCCAAAGCACCTGAAGGCAGGACAAGAAGCAACAAATGGAAACTAATCAAATAGAGAATCAACCTAAAACTAAGGAGAAATTTCCTGACAGAACAATTAATCAGTGGAACAACCTGCCTCAAGAAGTTGTGTGTGCTCCAGCACTGGACATTTTTAAGAAGAGATTGGACAACCATTTGTCTGAAATGTTATACAGTAGGGTTTCTGCCTGAGTAGGCAGTTGGATTAGAGACCTGCAAGGTCCTTTTCAACTCTATTATTCTGTTCTGTTCTACTGTCTATTCTATTAAAATAACACCTTTATAAAGCTTTTGGCTGCACAGTTTCGGGAATATAGACATATAGATGACAATATTCCAATATTTCATATATCCTTTATAAAGCTTTTGGCTGCACAGTTTTGGGAATATAGATATATAGATGACAATATTCCAATATTTCACACATCTTAATATATATTTAATGCATTTTCTATACTTGATGGATGATTATCCATTTGTTTGAAAATCAACAATTACCTTTTTTTTTAAAAAAAAAAAATAGACTTTTGAGTACTGATCTGGAGCTTTTCAGCACCTTGGCCAGAAGATGAATTAGAGGACACAGACTTATCTGCAACGGGACTGCAAATCTAAACACCTCTGAAGCCAAGAAGATTTCATGTTAAAATAATTGGGTAGTCAAGTTCTTTGTGAGAATTAACTGGCAAGTGGTAAGTGAATTTGAAATCCATCTGCAGGAGGGAAAGTTAATCAGCTTGCTGGCTTCAAAAGAAGAAATTATTTATAATTCTTAGAGCGAAAGGAAAGGAAAGGAAAGGAAAGGAAGAGGAGGAGCAGGGAAGAAAATGGGAAAGGGGAAAAGGGAAGGGGAAGGAAGAGAAGGGAAGGGAGAAGAGAGAAGGAAAGGAAAGGAAATAGGAAATGGGAAGAAAGGAAGAAATTACCTGATTCTGAAATTCAGGGGAAAAAAAAACTTTATTCATAGTTGTAATTAATTAAGCTTAAATATTAGATAGAAGCTGAGCTTTCAAGTACTGAAGGACTCATATATGAAACCAGAAGTTGTGAATGCTCCAGCACTGGAAGTTTTTAAGAAGAGATTGGACAACATTTGTCTGGAATGGTATAGAGTTTCCTGCCTGAGCAGGGGGTTGGACTGGATGACCTCCAAGGTCCCTTCCAACTCTGTTATTCTATTCTATTGAAATCCGCTATTGGAAATGTAGCTAATGATACCAGAAAACAAATGTATCAGGGTTTTAATAAGTGTCAAAATATTTTATTGATGCCTGTTTGGCACTCTTAGACTCCAGTTACACGATTGAGCTTTACATTACTTCGCAGCTGTTAAGAGTCACAGAATCTCATTACTTGGAAGCTGGTCGATATAGACTCTTAAATGAATTGTTGTACTTTAGGAGTGTTATTCCAGAGACTATTTGCATACCTTGTTAATGAAACATTAGGCAGATGTCAGTCAAAGTTATAGACATTTAGGTTCCTGAGTCTAATGAGATGCTTTGGTTGCCCAGACCATGGTCTGAACAGGTCAGGAAATACTTGATATTTCAATATGGATTTTCTATTTTGTTATTTTTCAATTTTTTCTTAAAGCACTCAACAATGTCTGATATCCTTTATTCTATTCTCGTTGACACAGAAAAGCACAAGAAAAACATCTTTGCACGTGTTTTTTTCTTCTTCTTTTTTCTCTGATGGATTTCACAAATTCTTGAGTTAACCTCTTGCTTTGTGTGTATTAATGATGTTGGAATGTTGCCACATTGGAGAAGAATCTGTTCAGGCAAGGAGAGATTATTCGAGTTAAGAAAAACATAAAGACTAAGACCCACAAGTGTGAATCCTTTAGGCAGTGGTGGCATTCAAATACCTGAACAACCGGTTCTCATATTTGATGCAGGCCTGGGCCTCCAATATCTAGAACGGATTTCCAGAAGTGGCATCATGCACTTCCGGTGGGCTATTCTAGGCCTGGGAGGCCTCCTCCAGGCCTCCGATGCTTAGAACGGACTTCCAGAAGTGGCATCCACACACTTCCGGTGGGCTGTTCTAGGCCTGGGAGGCTTCCTCCAGGCCTCCGATGCTTAGAATGGACTTCCGGAAGTGGCATCCACACACTTCTGGTGGGCTGTTCTAGGCCTGGAAGGACTCCTCCGGGCCTCCGATGCTTAGAACGGACTTCCAGAAGTGGCATCATGCACTTCCAGTGGGCTATTCTAGGCCTGGCAGGCCTCCTCCAGGCCTCCGATGCTTAGAACGGACTTCCAGAAGTGGTATCCACACACTTCCGGTGGGCTGTTCTAGGCCTGGGAGGCCTCCTCCAGGCCTCCGATGCTTAGAACGGACTTCCGGAAGTGGCATCCACACACTTCTGGTGGGCTGTTCTAGGCCTGGAAGGACTCCTCCAGGCCTCCGATGCTTAGAACGGACTTCCAGAAGTGGCATCATGTACTTCCGGTGGGCTATTCTAGGACTGGGAGGCCTCCTCCAGGCCTCCGATGCTTAGAACAGACTTCCAGAAGTGATATCCACACACTTCTGGTGGGCTGTTCTAGGCCTGGGAGGCCTCCTCCAGGCCTCCGATGCTTAGAACGGACTTCCGGAAGTGGCATCCACACACTTCTGGTGGGCTGTTCTAGGCCTGGAAGGACTCCTCCAGGCCTCCAAGGTCTAGACTGGACATCTGGAAGCCAGCTGGTTCTCCAAATTCAGGTAAATTAAGCTGAACCGAACCAGTGTGAACTGGCTAAATCCCATCACTGCCTTTAGGTCAAACAGAAGCAAGGACTCAGCAGATTTTCACCCTACTATTTCACCCTACCAATATTAGCAAGAGATGGGACCACACCTTAATAATAATAATAATAATAATAATAATAATAATAATAATAATAATAGTAGTAGTAGTAGTAGTAGTAGTAGTAGTAGTAGTAATAATAATAATAATAATAATAATAATAATAATAATAATAATAATAATAATAATAATAATAATAATAATAATAATAATAATAGAGTTGGAAGGGACCTTGGAGGTCTTCTAGTCCAACCCCCTGCTCAGGCAGGAAATGGTTGTCCAATCTCTTCTTAAAAACGTCCAGTGTTAGCGCATTCACAGCTTCTGGAGGCAGGTTGTTCCACTGATTAATTGTTCTACTGATCAATTGTTCTAACTGTCAGGAAACTTCTCCTTAGTTCTAGGTTGTTTCTCTCTTTGATTAGTTTGCATCCATTGTTTCATGTCCTGCCTTCAGGCGCCTTGGAGAATAGCTTGACTCCCTCTTCTTTGTGGCAGCCCCTGAGATATTGGAAGACGGCTATCATGTCCCCCCTCATCCTTCTCTTCATTAAACAAGACATACCCAATTCCAGCAACCATTCCTTACATGTTTTAGCCTCCAGTCTCCTAATCATCTTTGTTGCTCTTCTCTGTACTCTTTCTAGAGTCTCAACATCTTGATGAGATATGAGATAATGAGATAATAAAATGCTAATTTGCCTAAAAAACACACCCAGGTTTCTGAATGGCAAGTTGGTAAGAAAAGCAACTTTATGTTCCACAACTAACTTCTCTTCTCTAAAAACAGACCATCAAATTTGTTAACACAGTGGTGGGTGATCCAACATCTACTAATGGAAAAAAAAACTTAGAGTATCTACAAGCCAATAAGGGACTGGAGGCTAAAACATATAAAGAATGGTTGCTTTTCTAGTTTAATGAAAAGAAGGACTAGGGGTGACATGATAGCAGTGTTCCAATATCTCAGGGGTTGCCACAAAGAAGAGGGAGTCAAGCTGTTCTCCAAAGGCAGGACAAGAAGCAACAGATGGAAAGTAATCAAGGAGAGAAGCAACCTAGAACTAAGAAGAATTTTCCTGACAATTAGAACAATTAATCAGTGGAACAACCTGCCTCCAAAAGTTGTGAATGCTCCAACACTGGAAGTTTTTAAGAAGAGACTGGACAGCCATCTGTCCGAAATGGAATAGAGTTTCCTGCCTGAGCAGGGGGTTGGACTAGATGACCTCCAAGGTCCCTTCCAACTCTGTTATTCTATATTCAATAGTCCATATTTGAACTATATATATTCTGTATCACTGCAAGATTAATTCTGCCTGTATTTCTTTATAATGCGTATAAGTGTTTTGAAAACACGAGCTCTTTAATGGCAAAAAAAGAAAAGAAAAAAAGAAGGCCACCAACTTATTGCTCTTGGAACTACAGATCATGGTTCTAAAACATGTGTATCCTTCCAAATCACACTCCTTTGTAACATTAAAGCACAAGATTGGGGGACTGCCTTTAATTCCAGCTTCAATGTGCCCTTGAAATTCACATCGTTGCAGAACTTTAGGAATATATTTTCAGAACTTTTTTTTTTTTGAAGCAAAGATTAATGCTACAGTTCTCGGCTTGACAATCAAGCCGACTCAATTCGAGCAACTTATTATATACTCTGTAACACTTTGCACATGGAAATTGCAGCAAGTTGCTGAGTCCTCAGAATTCCGTCAGCGCAACTAGACAATGATCTAAGACAGATGCTGCCAGGCTGAAGTGACGTTACCCTAATTTGGTAAGGATGAATATACCTGATCTAAAAATAAGGATAACGTATATTTCCCACTGAGAAATTTTTCCATGCATGAATTCATCCATTGGTTTGGGGGATGAAAAGGAACAAAATAGTTATTGCCTTTTCCATATGTATTTGTGCTTTTAATGTTAAAATTAATTCAGCTCAGAGAAGTGAAATTGCATGTCTATATGCATAGGAGAAAAAACATCCTTGGAGACATTCTCGTGTAAGAATTCACCATGATTTGACGACAGAAGTCAAGACAAGGTCTCCAAGCTATTCAGGGCAAACCTGGATTGGACTATCTCCTGGATCAGAGGCTATCCCAAGGATTTTAGCTTATATTTTTATAGTATTTATTTATTAAATTTATATGCCATCCATCTTGCTATCTAGGTGGCTTACAACAAGATAAAACAGCAATATCAAAACATTTAAACAATAAATATTATCTTTACAATTAACAAAGGTAGTTAAAAGAGATGCAATCCACAGCAGGGTGAAGGACCTTTTCATAATCCAATAACCATATCCAGTATGGAACACCTGCAGTTTTGGTCACCACAATGTAAAAAAGATGTTGAGGCTCTAGAAAGAGTCCAGAGAAGAGCAACAAAGATGATCAGGGGACTGGAGGCTAAAACATATAAGGAACGGTTGTGTCAACGCTGCTAACATTGGATGTTCTTGCTTTGACAACATATGGAGATGCAGCCATTTCCCTTCTTATATTTTACTCTTAGAATTAGAGTTAGAATTAGATGATACTGAGGGGGGAGGAGGAGGATTGTGCATGGGAGTTTAGTTAGACATAACAATATTGTAACTAGGGTGAGAACCAAGGTTTTTTGAAATAAGATATGATAAGAAATGGCGGGTTGAAGAACTGGAGGGAAAGCCTGCATTTCAAACTAATTGGAGAATGTGATTTATGACTGTTAATTAGAGGAGGGAATTGTGCTTTGATACTATGTGCTCAGGGGAGGGGAATTCAGATTTTGGCTTGGCCTATATACGTACCGATGCTATGCATCTTGAATAAAGATTCTTTAAGGTAAACAATGCCTCAAAGTTCTTTGAAGAGTTTCATCTGTCGGAACCATGACAAGTTGCTGGAATTGGGTATGTCTAGTTTAATAAAGAGAAGGACGAGGGGTGACATGATAGCAGTATCCCAATATCTCAAGGTTGGGCACAAAGAACCTGGGTCGAAACCTTGCGTAGAAAAACAATAGCCAATATTTTCTTTTTCCACACATGCAAAGCTCCATTCCCAAACTATTTACAGAAGTCAATTGTTAAGGATTAGGGATTTTCCTTCCCTTGATCTGGAGCAGATTAGTCTAATCTGCCCTCACTGAGTTCCAAAAATTTATCGACCTTCAGGCCTCATCTATATTTGAGACCCTGTCACAGAGAACTGGGGATCAACCTAGTCTCCAAAACATCTGAGGGCAGGACAAGAAACAACAGATGGAAACTTATCAAGGAGAGAAGCAACCTAAAACTAAGGAGAAATTTCCTGGCAGTTGAGAACAATTAACCAGTTAATCAACAGTTAACAATTAAATGGCTTGCCTCCAGAATTTGTGGGTGCTCCAACACTGGAGGGTTTTTAAGAAGTGATAGCCAAATCTGGCCCTAGGTTCTGCCTCAATTTAACTTTCAAATAAATAACCAAGTCGAAAGATCATTTAAAAGCAGCTGATTGGGGTACCCCAATAAAATGGGATCTCCCTATGACAGGGGTAGGCAACCTTGGCTCTTTTATGACTTGTGGACTTCAACTCCCAGAATTCCTGAGCCAGCCATGCTGAGGGGAAAGGGAGAGGTTTCCAAGCTGAGCCATGCTGGCTCAGGAATTCTGGGAGTTGAAGTCCACAAGTCATAAAAGAGCCAAGGTTGCCTACCCCTGCCCTATGAAAAGGAGAACCCTAAGAGCCATCTTACATTCCTTTTTATAGTTAACACAACAACAACAAATGAAATAAGAAAGTTGGTTGGTCAAGATAAGAGCAAACTTTCCTTGCACATTAAATCAACTACAAAGCTTGTTTAAAGTTAGATAACCAGATGCCAGTTGATACTAGGAAACTTCTTCTTCTTCTTCTTCTTCTTCTTCTTCTTCTTCTTCTTCTTCTTCTTCTTCTTCTTCTTCTTCTTCTTCTTCTTCTTCTTCTTCTTCTTCTTCTTCTTCTTCTTCTTCTTCTTCTTCTTCTTCTTCTTCTTCTTCTTCTTCTTCTTCTTCTTCTTCTTCTTCTTCTTCTTCTTCTTCTTCTTCTTCTTCTTCTTATTATTATTATTATTATTATTATTATTATTATTATTATTATTATTATTATTATTATTATTATTCTGTCTATTATGTCTAAGGGGATTCTCAGCCATCCAGGTCATAGATATCCCAAAGATGTTTTTTCACGAGGCAACTGAGATTTTCTTGTTTTTTTCTTTGAAGATGTTTTGCTTCTCATCCAAGAAGCTTCTTCAACTCTGAAGCCAGCTCAGAGCTGAAGACGCTTCTTGGATGAAAATCAAAATGCCTTCAAAGAAAAAAAAAACAAACAAGAAAGTCCAGTTGCCTCGTGAAAAAAACATCTTTGAGATTCTGTAAATTATCTTTTCAGTTTAGGAATGTACAGCGATAGGATAAGACATTTTTCCCATATTCCAATCTGTAAGGAGAAAATAAGTCAAATTAAAATACAAAGTAATTATGTTAGTTAGTTAGTTAGTTAGTTAGTTAGTAGTTGGTTGGTTAACAAGTTACCAAGGTATAAAATCCATATCATGTGCCCCTCAGAAGAGGTTGGACATTCATTTTGTCTTAAATGGTATAAGGCAATGGTGGTGAACCTATGGCACGCGTGCCAGAGGCAGCACTTAGAGCCCTCTGTGTGGGCACGCGCGCCATGTCCTGGAGATGGCAACCATCCCTCTTCAACCAGCTGCCCGCTAACTTGCCGAGGTCCCACATGGCCAGATGTATCCCAGCACCCATGCACTCACTGGCCTCTGTGTGCAGGGGCAGATGGTGTCAGGCAGCAGCCACCCCGGCCCCTGCCTCACCTTGCCCTGTGACAATGGCACTCCCGCCCTGCCTCGCCTTGCCTCACCTCACCCCCAGGAAGAGCCTCCTGCCCACCGCCCCACCTGCCAGAGACCCCCTGGATCTCCCCCCACCCTGCCCAGCCCCCATAGGCGTCCCTCCCATGAGCAACATTGAGGTGATCACGCTCACCTTGATCATACCCACCCAATCTGCCATGACCACTACAGCCACGTCCACCCAGTGGGCCATGCCCACCTGGCACCCGGCGATAAATAAGTGGGTTTTGGGTTGCAGTTTGGGCACTCGGTCTCTAAAAGGTTCGCCATCACTGGTATAAGGTCTCCTGTTTTAAAGAAGCTCTCCAATGTCCCTTTCAACTTCTGTTCTTCCGTTATTCTATTATTCCATTATTCTGTTATTCCAATGTGTTGCAAATACTGCCACACCTACACTGAAAGTGAACAAAAAAAAATGTCTGTTTATATAAAATACCCTGAAAGGGAGAAGATGGATATTATCGGAGTCACCACCATCTAGGATTGACTCTTGAGGTCAAACCATCATTGCCCCAATTCCCGTGAGAAAGCTAAATGATAATTTGGGGAATAAACGGAAGGCTTTTACCGCACATTCTGTTTCTCTCTTGCCTTGTCTCTCATCCTGAATGGCTATATTGTAATGTTTTATGACCTGCTTTCACTAGCTGTCTGGTTTACTGGCTGATTTATTTTCTGGAAAATATTGGTGAGTTAAATCACTCACATTTCTGTTTCGGCCCTGACAATCAGCATGACTGCATTCTGGAAAAAGACAGCATAATCCCTTCCCACCAGCTCTTTCTTTGGCAGAAGAAAACCTCCCTGAAATTTGTCAATTAACCTTCAGCATACTTTGCCTTTCTCCTCTGCATATGTCCTCATGGTTTGGCCCTAAATTAAGAGAGAGGAGGGGGACAGAAGAGAGAGAATTGCAAGTTTCAAAGCCACTTCTTCAATTTAAATGGAATTTGGTGATTACAAGTAATAGGGATTTTTGTGTTAGGGTTTGTGTGTGTGTGTGTGTGTGTGTGTTTGTGTCTACAAGTCAGTGTGGAATTCATACTGAAGTTTCTTTGGTTACCTAAGTGTCTTCATTCTTGTTTCCCCTTTTATTAGATCATGTCCAGTTCTTAGAGCAGTGGTTCTCAACCTGTGGGTCGGGACCCCATTTGGGGTCGATCGACCATTTCACGGGGGTCGCCAAGCAAGGCTGTCCGCCATTTTTTTTGTCCGCCATTTTTTTCCCCTTTTCCGGCGGGTGTCTTACCTCCCTTGGGCTGGGCCAGCTGGTGGTCGGCCTGCTCCGTCTCTGCCGCTTGCCAGCTACGCCTCAGCCGGCGCAGGGGGCGGAACCACGCATGCGCGGCACTCCCGGGCAGGGAAAGTCCTCAACTTACGACTGGTTGGGTAGTCCTCGACTTACGACCGGTTTAGTCCTCGACTTATGACCGGTTTAGTCCTCGACTTACGACCGGTTGGGGTCGCGGCATTAAAAAGGTTGAGAACCACTGTCTTAGAGGCTGCCTAGACAAGTCCCTGCAGTTTTCTTGGTAAGATTTTTCAGAATTGGCTTGCCATTGCCTCTTTCCTAGGGCTGGGAGAAAGTGACTGGCTTAAGACCACCCTATTGGTTTTGTGCACCAGATGGGATGCCTTAACCTTTAAACCAAAGTGTGATAGTCTAGATGTCTTTTAAATAATATTTAAATAATATTTATTTATTTGTCTGAATGAGCGGCAAATCTAGGCAGGATACTAAAAAGCAGAGACGTCACCCTGCCAACAAAAGTGCGTATAGTCAAGGCCATGGTTTTCCCAGTTGCAATGTATGGCTGTGAAAGTTGGGCCATAAGAAAGGCTGAGTGCCAAAGAATGGAGGCCTTTGAACTATGGTGCTGGAGAAGACTCCTGCGAGTCCCCTGGATTGCAAGGCGATCAAACCGGTCAGTCCTAGAGGAAATCAACCCCAACTGCTCTTTAGAAGGCCAGATCCTGAAGTTGAAACTCAAGTACTTTGGCCACCTAATGAGAAGGAAGGACTCACTGGAGAAGAGCCTGATGCTGGGAAAGATTGAGGGCAATAGAAGAAGGGGATAACAGAGAATGAGGTGGCTGGATGGAGTCACTGAAGCAGTAGGCGTGAGCTTCAATGGACTCCAGAAGATGGTAGAGGACAGGAAGACCTGGAGGAACGTTGTCCATGGAGTCGCGATGGGTTGGATACGACTTCCCAACTAACAACAACATGAGCGGTGTGGTGGCCTCATGGTAAAGACACTTGCCTCCCACTCAGAAGGTTGAGAGTTCATCTTAGGTACCAATAAATGTTTCTCTCTCAAGGCACAAAGAGAAAATATCTACTGCAAACCCCACGTAGGTGTCAGGAAGGGCATCCAGCCAATAAACACTCCGCTCTGTTCAATTGCCCCAACTGTATCCTGAATTAAGGGATTACATGGTCATAAAAAAAATGTTCAATTTATGTAGCTGTCCATCTCACGTATTTATTTATTTTTCATTTATTTTTCATAATTTATATGCCGCCCTTCTCCCCATGGGACTCAGGGCGGCTCACAGCATATTAAAATAACACAACACAAACAACACAACACAACATTTCCCCTATAAAAGCCAATTAAAACCAAATATTTATAGTCTGTGACATTATTAAAATCATTAAAAATTATCCCTATTTAAAATTCACCCTAGGTCAGTC
>NW_015388462.1:77816-82497 GCF_001527695.2 Protobothrops mucrosquamatus
TCCCGGTCCAGAAAAGGGCGCAACTGGTAAATCAGGCGAACCTGATAAAATGCCCCCCTGGTCACGGCCGACAAATGGTCTTCCAGTGTCAGCCACGGATCCAGGAGGACACCCAAGTTGCGTGCCCTCTCTGAGGGGGCCAGAGTTTCGCCCCCTATAGACAGCGATGGAGTCAGCTGGCTATGCCGGGGCGCCGGCAACCACAGCCACTCGGTCTTGGAAGGGTTGAGTCTGAGTCTGTTCCTCCCCATCCAGACCCGTACGGCCTCCAGGCACCGGGCCATCACGTCAAGGGCATCGTTGGGGTGGCCTGGGGTGGAGATGTACAGCTGAGTATCATCAGCGTACTGGTGGAACTCCACCCCAAAGCCCCGAATGATCTCTCCCAGCGGCTTCACATAAATATTGAACAGTAGGGGCGAGAGGACTGAGAGGCACACAAATTTAAAGACACAAAAACGATACAAAAAATATCCAAAAAAAACATAGCCACAAGAAGAAAACAATAATGACAATGAAAAAATGTCAGAACTGTGAAAACATAATCCGTGGGAGAGCACAGTCAGTTTCCCTGGCAATATAGCCAGGTTGCAGGCTGTACGCCACCACTGCCAGCTGAGATGACAAAGACATGTCTTCACGCTCCTCCAGAAGACTAACAAAACCTTCTGACCAAATCTGAAAATTTGAGGAAATTATATTCCAGGAGGGCAGGTACCTGTCTTGTGCCAAACCTGATGGCACGGGGAGATCTGATTGAGGAGAGGCAGTTCCACAAATAATCTGTTTTGTAGGGTATTATAGGTCATTACTAGCAGCTTGCATTCAACCCAGAATTATCTTCTTCTTGTGCCATATCCGTTATCGGATGTTGGCGATCATGTTGGCGATCCTGTTTTTATCAGCAGCCGCACGAAAAAGTGCTGCTGAGTTTTGTCCAAACCAGGCCCTTAGATTTTGAAGCCACGACGTTCTTGTTCTGCCTGGACCTCGTTTGCCTTCAATCTTTCCCTGGAGGATGAAATGGAGTATGCCGTGTTTTTCTGGGTGTCGCATCACATGTCCGAAATATTCTAACTTTTGTTTTTTAATTGTTTTGATGATTTCCCTTGGCTTTCCCAGGCGGCTTATCACCTCCTCATTTCTGATCTTGTCAACCCAGCTTCTACGTAAACAGCCTCCTGTAAATCCACATTTCAAATGCTTCTAGTCTCTTCAGGTGGCCTTCTGTCAGGGACCAGAATTATACTGGTAACCAATGCAGCTTGCAGAGCAGAGGTGCAACGTGTGCTGATCCAGGTGGGCACATATCAAACTCCAACAAACAAAACAAATAGAAACACATTTTTTTTTCCCATCCCGAGTTTCTAATTTTTTTCTTTCTTTCTCAGAATGAAAAAAGTAAGCTGTCATGAAATAGTTTGGATGTGGTTTTGAAAGCAGAAACTCCGGAAGCTCCTGATATATAATATGGAGAATAAAGAGGACTAACACCATCCATAATGCCCCATCCAGAACATCACAATCCACTCCAGTTCAGGGGGAAAGAAAACAAGTATTATTTTTTTTTTAAAAAAAATATCAATGTTCAAAGAAGTATCTTAAGTTTTCTTTTTTTTTTTCCTTGCGGATGATTTACTTTCTCTTAAGAATCCTGAAGGGGAGATTTCATCATATCCCACCCATACAGAAGCTTTGTCCTTGGGAAGAGTGCAAGGTTGCATTGGCAGTGCATACAGCATGATTTTATAATAAAGTTTTATTCCAGTCCTGGGTTTAAGTCTATTAAACATCCTAACATTGTAGATGCTTGGTCACTTTGGATAGATTACGCATTCATTACTTTCTGGCTGACAATATCCTCAAAGTATTTTGCAACCTAGTGCAATACTCTGAGCAGCATTAGACTAATGCACGTCCTTACTGAAGCCCTATTACATCTCTTCTGTTTTATGAGGGTACTTGATGCATGGATTCTAGTCTTAGGCCACATAGGTATGGGGTGATTGCCGTAACAGGTAACACTTTTAAAAACCATCTCAAGAAGAAAAATATCATAAAATTTGGATGGATTTGTTGAGATGGTCTTTTATTGGTCTTAATTTTGAGGGACCGACTTGTTGGCAAAACAATTTATGTATATCAGCACAAAATGTTTCCTTCTCTCTCTGGATCTACCAAAGAAGTGGTGGATGTAGCCTCTGACTGTCACTCCACATCCCTCTGGAGGAGGCAGGCAGAATTCATGGAGATGCTGACAAAATATGGTATCAACATACATTCCCATGGCTTAGAATCTCCCTCTCCCTCTCCCCTCTCTCCCTCTCCTCTCTCCCCTTCCTTTCCTTCTTATTCCTCTCCCTCTCCCCTCTCTCCCTCTCCCTCTCCTCTCTCCCCTTCCTTTCCTTCTTATTCCTCTCCCTCTCCCTCTCCCCTTTCTCCCTCTCCTCTCTCCCCTTCCTTTCCTTCTTATTCCTCTCCCTCTCCCTCTCTCCTCTCTCCATCTCCCTCTCCTATTTCTCCTCTTTCCCTCTTCCTCTCCTATCTCCCCTCCCTTTCCTCCCTCTCCTCCCTCTCCTTCTCCCTCTCCCCTCTCTCCCTCTCCATTTCACCTCCTCATCACCCTTTCCCCCCTCTCTCCCTGTCCTTCTCCCTCTCTCCTCTCTCCCTATCCTATCTCCCCCCTTTCCTCCCTCTCCTTCTCCCTCTCCTCTCTCTCCCTCTCCATTTCACTTCCTCATCACCCTTTCCCTCTCCCCCTCTCTCTTTCCCTCTCCCTTTCTCCTCTCTCCCTCTCCTATCTCCCCTCCCTTTCCTCCCTCTCCCTCCTTCTCCCTCTCCCCTCTCTCCCTCTCCATTTCACCTCCTCATCGCCCTTTCCCTCTCCCCCCTCTCTCTCCCTCTCCCTCTCCGTCTCCTCCTCTCCTCTCTCCCTCTCCCTCTCCTATCTCCCCTCCCTCTCCTCTCTCTCCCTCTCTATTTCACTTCCTCATCGCCCTTTCCCTGCCCCCCCATCTCTCTCTCCCTCTTCCTTTCCTTCTCCCTCTCCCTGTTTCTGTGATATTTCTCTAGGGGTAAGTAAAATATTTGGACAGGAACAGTACAAGATTTAATTTCACTTTTCTCCGTGGTGCTAAATCTAATTATCTTTTATTTTTCTATACAAACTTGGGAAATTGGGTTTTATTTCAGTCTTGAATCATATCACAGGCTTCCCATGAAGATGTTTGTATTTATAATCTTCATGCAATTCAAATATTTGAATAGAAAGGTCCATAAAAGTAGACCTTTTCAGGCTTCAGTCCCTAGTTCCTATGTCTATTACAAGGGGTGGAGAGGATTGCTATAGAAAGAGCAAGTGCTTTCTATGGCAGACATCTTCTATTGGAAGATAAATGTTTTGATGTCCATTTTTGACTCCAAAGCTAATTGCTTGTGTAAAGATAGGCTCTTCAAATAATTCTTTAGAAAAACCATTTCTCTCTGGACTACGTGTAGGTCATAGAGAGAATCAATACTCAGGGCTTAGATCAATGCTCAGGGCTTGGAATTCTGTGTCCGTATTTCCTATTGTCTCCATTCCAGAATTGTCTAGTCTAGTACAGACAATGATTAGTGCACTGGCATGAAATATTTGCCTTCATGGTGTAGACATTTTTTGGCTTCTGTGTAGTACTGCAAAGTATCGTGGTGCTATATTTACCTCTATATTTTGGCTTTAAGTGTTCAAGTCAAGACTGAGGGAGTTATTTCGTGAGGATTAAAAGGAGTGACCTACTCCCTCTCCCCTTGGTCATGCCGTGGACATCCATTATCTGTTTGCCCATAAGTGCTCCTCAAGTCCTTGTAAGCTCATGTTGTGTGTGGCGTATTTCCAGCCTTGTTACCTAGAACTTCGCTCCAAAAGACATTTAGGACTTATATTTTTCAAAGCACAAGTTTGGATTAACTATAAATTTCTTCCCTCAAAGAGGTCCTTCCTTCCTTCCTTCCTTCCTTCCTTCCTTCCTTCCTTCCTTCCTTCCTTCCTTCCTTCCTTCCTTCCTTCCTTCCTTCCTTCCTTTTTCCCTTCCTTCCTTCCTTCCTTCCTTCCTGCCTGCCTGCCTGCCTGCCTGCCTTCCTGCTTTCCTGCCTTCCTGCCTGCCTATCCTTAAATACCAAATGTGAGAATAGAACTTGTTTTTAAAGCCATAAAAAGCATAACATTCCATCACGAAAGTGGAAAGCGGAAAGTCACATTAAAAAAAAAAAAGCCTAAAATTGCTTCTTCTCCAAATGGATCTCTTTTTGTAGATTTTTCTTAAAACTGCCGTTCTCCCCATCGAACACAATTTTACGGGCACAACAATTGGAGACGTGCAAAACTTTACCCCTCCAGGAGCAAATTTTATTTTATTTTTTTCAATTCAGTTAAGACTAACTGGGTGCTACTAACACCAGTCTCAGTCCTTAGATATATAAAGGTAGGTAAACCTTAGATGTATAATGTTAGATCGCGCAGGCAGTAAGACACGAGTCGAGTGACAGTCAGCTCTCGGTTTATTGGCAAGGCATCAAGTAAATCCGGACTGGCTCTCTGGGCCAGGGGAGCCCTCTTTTATGGGATTCCCCTGGCTTGTAATCACACAGTTCCATTGGCTGGCAAGACCCTGTTGCTAGTTAGCCAACCAGCAACGGGCAT
>NW_015388462.1:83287-85921 GCF_001527695.2 Protobothrops mucrosquamatus
CTGGCTTGTAATCACACAGTTCCATTGGCTGGCAAGACCCTGTTGCTAGTTAGCCAACCAGCAACGGGCATGAAACTGTATGCAGATGGAGAAGGGCAATCACCCTTAATGGGCGATCAATGGTGAAGGGCAATCACCCTTAATGGGTGATCAGGATCTGCATAGGGGATTAAGGGGGGGGAATACAAAGAACACAACATATAAAGTCACACAGTGACTTGAAACCAGCCTTTCTAGCACTAAATTAGGGATATATTTTCTGCCTGTTTCTTTTTCCTACATCGCTTTCAAGCTTTACATCCATGGTGATCCAGAACATGATTTCCTATTTGCATAGACACATGCATACCTACAGTATGCATATGCCAATTTGCCAGCACCGTGGAATGTTTTGCTCATACAGGTACCATTCTACCTTGTATTAAACAGAGAAACACTTACATAATTGATGGAACTGCCTTTTGAGTAGACACTTCAGCGTCTATTCAAAGAGGACATTTTTCCCCTTCTTGTGCTGCAACCGAGATGCTTTTTCCATTTTTTTGGGATAACAAACCCATCTGCGCTCACATTAGATGATCTGCACGTGCATACAAGAACACACTTCATTTCTCTGTTCTTGGTCTTGTGAAAATATCCTGCTGCTGTTCCACCTGCTGCTGCTTCTTCTTTTCCTAGATGGGATGGATGGATGCATGGGAAAAGGAATCTGCTAGAGGGGCTTCCTGTCCAGGGTTCCTGCTGTGGCCACTGCTGCTCATCTACAAGTTCAGGATGGGGTCCCTTCTAAACCTTTCTCCTCACTATCCTCTCCTCTACAGGGAGTGTTTCTGTTGAACTTCCCACCACGCTTGACATGATGTTGTCAAATGGGAATAAGTTTATGATGCGCCAAGGGTGGAAAGAATAACAGAATAATAGAGTTTGAAGGTCTTGTAGTCCAACCCCCTGCTCAGGCAGGAAACTCTATACCATGGTTGTCCAATCTCTTAAAAACCTCCAGTGTTGGAGCATCCACAACTTCTGGAGGCAAGATTAATTGTTCTCACTATCAGGAAATTTCTCCTTAATTCTAGGTTGGTTCTTTCCTTGATTAGTTTCCATCCATTGCTTCTTGTCTTGCCTTCTGGTGCTTTAGAAAATAGGTGGACCCCCTCTTTGTGGCAGCTCCTCAGATATTGGAACACTGCTATCATGTCCCCCCTCGTCCTTCTCTTCATTAAACTAAACATACCCAATTCCTGCAACTGTTCTTCTTATGTTCTAGCCTCCAGCCCCCTCATCATCTTTGTTGTTCTTCTCTGCACTCTTTCTAGAGTGCAGAGAAGGGTTGGGCCTTTGTTTCAATATCAGCAATCCACTTGACGTCCCATGATGGACTTGAAAATGATAAAACTAAGCTGCAAAGCCCAGCAGAATGTACCTACGGAATATGGCAAAAGCACAGAGCCAGTGTTGAGGGAATCAATTCTGGCAGAGACTTCACTTAGAAACAGCGAAAGGAAAAGATGTAAATCTCAACGGCAAAGATCTGTGTGACGACGGAAAGATCTGTGTGAGCTCCAGTTTGGCAACACATCTCCATCGACTCAAGTTGCTTTCTGGTGGCCTTATTGCATCTTATTGATTGTTAGTCTAGTGTTAAACTTGGTGCTAATCTCTTGCTTATCTGGGTATTCATTACCGGCAAGAAGACATAGTAGTCTTTTCGCTTTTTGATTGCCTCTTTTGAATGGTATGTAAATATTGTTTATTACTATGTGCTTGTTGATGGCCAATTTCTCTTAGTGCCAGGCTTTCAGGAATTCTCTAACATTTTTGGACTCGGCTCAGCTTGGGAGAGCAAACTCCACTCTCTTCTGTTACTGATGACACTACATAGTTGGGAAATGAAACATCTGCAAGAAATCAACCAAGCTCAGAAAGCACCACAGGGCTGAAGTATTTTTTTCCATTTATCATCTTAATTCCCATTCTTGCTCGATTCTTCTTCTGTGTCTTTCTTTATTCTGTCCTCGCCTTTCCTTCTTTCCAATCTTTTGTGTATATATGGCACATCTCATTTTTTTCCCTTGCCTTGTTTTGTTTGCTTAAATATAATAATGTTTCAATTGCATGAGGTTTTATTTAATTTTCTTCCCTTGTTCACGTCTCCCTCTTGGAAATTGTTCACTCATTAGCATTTGTATTATTTAAAACTATCTATGTGTATCAGCTTTTGTTTAATTGGGTTTTTTTCCCTTGTAAGTGGTACCTCCAATATTTTGCTCCCAGTGTGTGTATCTATTAGTATATTAGTATATTAGGCAGTGTTACAAGAGATATTGGTGTGGTGGTATAATGGTTAGAATGCAGTATCGCAGGCTGACTCTTTCCACTGCCAGGAGTTCGATCCTGACCAGCTCAAGGTTGACTCAGCCTTCCATCCTTCCGAGATTGGTAAAATGAGGACCCAGACTGTTTGGGGGGCAAGAGACTCTGTAAACTGCTTAGAGAGGACTGTAAAGCATGGTGAAGTGGTATATAAGTCTAGGCACTATTTCTATTTCTATTTCTATTATTTCTATTTCTATTTCTATTTCTATTTCTATTTCTATTTCTATTTCTATTTCTATTTCTATTTCTATTTCTATT
>NW_015388462.1:87369-90027 GCF_001527695.2 Protobothrops mucrosquamatus
CCATCCATCCATCCATCCATCCATCCATCCATCCATCCATCCATCCATCTTTAGCTGTGGTGGCACAGCGGTTAGAATGCAGCATTGCAGGCTGACTCTGCCCATTGCCAGGAGCTCAATCCTGACCAGCTCACGGTAGATTCAGCCTTCCATCCTTCCAAGGTCAGTAAAATGAGGATGCAGATTGTTGGGCGCTATAGGCTGACTCTGTAAACTGCTTAGAGAAAGCTGTAAAGCACTCTGAAGTGGTATATAAGTCTAAGTGCTATTGCTCTAAAGACGAATGGGACGTTGGGCTCATTCAAGTTGCATTAATGCAATATTAATGAGAGTCGTAAGAAAGTTACAGAAATAGTCAGATTGCTATGGTCAAAATATCAAATTATCACATCTCCCTCCTACACTAATGTCAACATTTCTTATGATGGTCTGACTTAGTTGGATTTTTTTTTTGTCCTGTTCCAATACATTTAAAATGATAAAGACACCCTGAATGTGAGAAGCAACATGACACAGTGATTAAGCAACTGGACTAGCATCAGATAGACACATCTTCCATTAAGAACTGAAGCAAAGAGGTTGATCTGGGTCCAGTTACCCCTTCTCCATCCAAAACAGCACCAGTACATTGAGCCATCCTAAAAGGGATTTTGCTTTAACCTTATCGTGGAGAGTTTTAGTAATTCTATTCTAATGTCAATGTAGAACGTTGAACTTCAGTTTTTTCTAAACATTACCATCCTTCTCCTCTGCTGACATCCAATGGATACTTCTAAGAATGTGTTTCTCCATACATATGGATGCTTGGCATCCACACTTTCTGACTGCATGTGTTAGAGGTAGCAGAATAACAGAGCTGGAAGAGACAGTAAGGTCTTCTAGTGCAACCCCCTGCTCAACAAGGAGATCCTCTACCATTCCAGACAAGTGGCTGTCCAGTCTCTTCTTGAAAACCTCCAGTGTTGGAGCAGCCACAACTTCAGGAGGCAAGCCCTTTCTCTGATTAATTTTTCTAGCTGTCAAGAAATTTCTCCTAAGTTGGAGAAATTCTAAATTCTAAGTCGGTGCTCTCCTTGATTCATTTCCATCCATTGTTTCTTGTCCTGGAAGATGGTTCTCTGGCGAGCAGAACTAATTTATACAACTTTGCAACTGGCTTTGTACGTTTTTTCCCCCCTCACTTCGTAGAATTGAAAGATGGATGCAATGATCAGATCATAAATAAAAGAAAGGAACTAACGGCATGGATACTTTAATCAATCTTGAGGAAGGATTCTGATGGCTAGCACTGAACAGTTACCACATGCCTTGTCATAAATTTATGTGAGACTTTGACATGAAAACAATGGCTCTAGGGTATTAGCAGCACATTAGATAGAATTCAAACCGGATATATCTCCTGAAAAGTCTGCTTCTGGGCAGAACAAATCCACCAGAGATCCGAAAGCTGAGAGTGGATCACTGAGACCAATTAAATGAATTACAGTAGGAGAACAGGAGATAATTCATGAGTGACATCTAATCTATTCTAATTTAATTGCACAAAAAACTAATATGGGTAAAGCTTTGATGTCAAACATGTGTTGGCTGATGAAAAGAATTCAAGGAAGTGGTCAGTTATATAGCATATCTGATTTTCAAATGTATAAAATGGTGCTGATATTGGTTGCTGTTTATTAAAGGGTTTGGTTTATACGTTATGAGCCAAACGTTTGATTAGACTAATATATTTGTAATTATCCTCATGCTTGGAGACCCATTCTCATGCTGAACGGCAGAGGCCTACAAATTATGCAGTAATACCTGCATAATTTATTCAGTGATATTCCATAATTTTACATCCTTGGAGTTCATGTATTAAAAGATGGAGCTCTGAGTTACTTGTAGCATCATAAGATGTGAGCTTGTGGGGTCCCTTGTGCTCTCTGAGCTTGATTGTTTTCTTGCAGATGGTTCAGTACTCAAACTAGTGACTAGTACTGAAGTTGAAACTCAAGTACTTTGGCCACCTAATGAGAAGGAAGGACCCACTGGAGAAGAGCCTAATGCTGGGAAAGATTGAGGGCAGTAGAAGAAGGGGACGACAGAGAATGAGGTGGCTGGATGGAGTCACTGAAGCAGTAGGCATGAGCTTAGATGGACTCCAGAAGATGGTAGAGGACAAGAAGGCCTGGAGGAACGTTCTCGATGGGGTCGCAATGGGTCAGACATGACTTTGCAACTAACAACAACAACCGATGATGATATTACCTAGTTTGGGTAGTGAACCAAACTCAGAGAACATCAAGGACCCCTCATTTCCACCCTGAGCTATAAATATTCTCCTTTATTGATGTGAGTTTACCCCCAGAGAACTACCCCCAGAGATCCAGGTGATCCCGGATCTCCCCTCCTTCCGCCGCGCCCTAAAGATATGGCTTTTTCAACAAGCGGGTCTGGCCTAGGGAATTTTAGTGGGGTTTTAAGGGTATTTTAAGGGTAATTTTAACGATTGGCCGCTTCAAATATTTTCTTTTAATTTGGTTTTAATGGATATTTATTGTACTGTGGTTTTATAAGGCTGTTAGCCGCCCTGAGTCCGGTGAGGAGAAGGGCGGGGTACAAATTAAATTATTATTATTATTATTATTATTATTATTATTATTATTATTATTATTA
>NW_015388462.1:90218-99673 GCF_001527695.2 Protobothrops mucrosquamatus
CAACATCTGGTTTCCCTCATATATAGAATTATAGTATTAGAAGCAAAGTACTATTCATACAAAGAACAATTGCTGGGAATAGTCCTGGAAGCATATTCTGGTGGAACATATGAATTCAGTCATCTTACAGATTTACAACATGAAGTTTTTATTTTCAGACCTGTTACTTTGTTAGCCTGTCTTGTAGGAGAAAAAAAAAAATATGTAGGGCCTTAAATACTACCAAATTCACAGTGATACAAGCTTGGGCGGATTGTAGTCTACTTTATCAGTTGCAGAGATGTTAATCTTGGTTATAAACATTGCATAAATAAATATACATTTTTCCTGATAGAGGAATGAATGGCGTGTACTGAGGCTAGACAGAAAACGTAAGTAAAAAAGAAAGACAGATAATAACAATTCAGTTAGAGCTTAAATGAATGCAAAAATGACCTGCGTCACAGCACTGAAGCTTTATAATGTAATCAGTTGAGGGACTGTAATTTGGCTGTTTGATGAAGGTTTAATAGGTTCCAGTGCGAAAATTATGTATTATAGTTTATGAAGAAGTTCTTAAATCTACTGATTTGGGACTGAAAAGACACAGAGAACAGACCCTACAGAGCAGATTTTAAGGATATGGGGAGGTTAGATGGGAGAGGGGAGTGAAGAGAAATACTTTTGAATGGGAATTAACCATTCTCACTCCATACTAGATTCAACTCAGGACTTCTTAATAATAATAATAATAATAATAATAATAATAATAATAATAATAATAATAATAATAATAATAATAATAATAATAATAATAATAATAAAGTTAGAAGGGAATTTGGAGGTCATCTAGTCCAATCCCCTGCTCAGGCAGGAAACCCTATACCATTTCAGACAAATGGTGTCCAATCTCTTCTTAAAAACTTCCAGTGTTGGAGCATTCACAGCTTCTGGAGGCAGGTTGTTCCACTGGTTAATTGTTCTAACTATCAGGAAATTTCTCCTTAGTTCTAGATTGCTTCTCTCTTTGGTTAGTTTCCACCCATTGTTTCTCGTCCTGCCTTCAGGCACTTTGGAGAATAGCTTGACTCCCTCTTCTTTGTGGCAGCCCCTGAGATATTGGAACACTGCTATCATGTCCCCCCTCGTCCTTCTCTTCATTAAACTAGACATACCCAATTCCAGCAACCTTTCCTTATATGTTTTAGTCTCCAGTCCCCTAATCATCTTTGTTGCTCTTCTCTGCACTCTTTCTAGAGTCTCAATATCTTTTTACATCATGGTGACCAAAACTGGATGCAGTATTCCAAGTGTGGCCTTACCAAGGCGTTGTAAAGTGGCATCAACACTTCACATAATCTTGATTCTATCCCTCTATTAATGCAGCCTAGCATTGTGTTGACAGCTGGAGCACACTGCTGGCTCATATTTAAGTGGTTGTCCACTAGGACTCCAAGACCTCTCTCACAGTTACTACTATTGAGCAAAGTACCACCTATACTATACCTGCACATTTGGTTTTTCTTGCCTAAATGTCGAGCCTTACTTTTTTCACCATTGAATATCATTTTGTTCTTGTTCAAGTCCAGTTTTATTCACTCACAATCACTGTGGGCTTTTGAGTTTATCAGTGTTGTTGTGAAAGCCATAGTGTCTACTTTGAATACCAAGGTCAACTGAATTTTGCATTGCCCAACTTTCATTTTCTTCTGCCCTTGCTGCTTCCTTGCAAGAATGCTTGAATATTTGAAACTGTGGTATTGAAGGACTGCCCAGATTATCTTGTCCAGCTCTCTTCAATGTGCAGAAAAATCAATTAAGCAATCTTCAGGAGCATCTATCTGGACTCCACTTAAAAAGCACCATATATGAAGAGCCCACAACTTCTATAAGTAGGCTATTCCACACTTGTCCGGATCTTACTGTCAGGAAGTTTTCTTTATCTGGATTATTATAGCACTCTTCACTTTTGCAACAGTGGCAAATATTGGTAGCTCGGGTATAGGATGCTTATAGGTTGGTTTCCAAACATTTCATTACCAAGCTAGGTAACATCTTCAGTGGAGTTTAGGACATGTCTGTTTCAGTGTTCTTCTGTTTATGAGGTCTTCAGGTGTGGGTGTGTCAAGTGAGGGTCTTGTGATGGGTCAGGCCTACAATCAGCCTACGAACCCCTCAGAATGCAAACCAACCGCACAGCCAGCCAGATATAGCAGAGATCTTCAACCAATCCACGGAAGCCCCCCCCCCCCACCAGGAGTTCATCTCCCAATGACCCTGATCTGATATTGCACAGAGGCAATGCAGTCAGCTGGCAATTCAAACCATTTTTTTATTGCTCCCAATTTTCCCCAAATGCTCCCACATTTGCTGGCTAGCCTCCAACAAAAGATCACACCCACACCCACACCCCTTCAGCCGACTCTGGCTGAAAGTAGGTTCAAATGCAGTCTGATTAGCATAAGAAAGCACTCAAGGCCATAGAGATAACAAGGAAGAAAACATAAACTTTACGAGTCCGTTTGAATCCGAGCTTGCCTGAGCAGTTTCCTAAAGAGAGAATCCGAAATACAGTCCGATAGTCAAGGTTTCCAGGTTTCCAAACAGAAGGCCCAGAACGAAAGCAACAATACACAACACTCCAATGAATCAGCATTTGTTCCTGACAAATGCCTCTCCTCACAGTGTGTCCTTAAGTCTCAGTCTCCAGGTGTGCCTTGTGGAGAGGGGTGGGATGCTCTCCTCCTGAGTAGTTGAGCCTGCCTACATTGTTCCCTCCTTCTCTCCACTCTCCATGCTCTAGGATCAGGAGGGGGTGGCTCTTGCTCATCACCTGAATTCTGCCTCTCCTGCTCCTCCTGTTCCAATCCTGAAGGGCCCTGGCCTGCCGCGGCCTGCTCTTCCCCACATTCTCTGAGGCCACAGACACCTCTTCCTTGACCTCCATTAGGGCCCTGTTCCAGCTCCATTTTCTCCTCAGATTCAGGCTCAGACGGAGGCATGACAGGGTGTCAAATTGCCGGCCCATGGGCCGGTCGCATCTTGTGGAGGCCTCACCCACCTCAGCTCCGGCAATGTGAAAGAAATTGCGATACATTATGTGATATAACCTCTCCATCACAAGACCCATCACAAGCGTCTCACTGAAGACTCACACCTGACCCATCACAAGACCCTCAGTTGACACACCGTCCCCTGAAGCCCCTATAAACAGAAGAACTGACATTGACACCCCCTAAACTCCACTGAAGATGTTACCTAGCCAGGCAACAAAACATTCGGAAACCAACCCACAAACTTGGAGAAGGAACCTTCACCCTCACTCTTCACTTTATTACACAGGAGATAATCTGACAGCATGCCTCAAATACTTTAAGGTCATGAGGTGAAGAATCACCATTCAAATCAAGTCTCCGAATGGACCCATTGCTTTAAATAGAATTGCTGAATCCAGTTGGAAGCCTTGAAGACAGTTCAGAAAAGTTGGCAATTGTTTGCCTAGGCACAAACACCCTGCTCTCAAATCAGTTCTAAAGTCTAAATCTATTCTAGGGTATTTATTTGCACATGAAGATCTCATAATTTTCCTAAACTGATTTGAAAGTCCAAAATAATTTGACTTTTCATCATATTACACTGCACTTTTAATATACGCAATGGATCTGACAATAAAATCTCATGCAATTTATAAAGTGGGCTCTTGGCTTCAACAACTATTTTGTGGCAAATATGTCAATCTATACAATGAGACAAGCCTTTTTTTACTTCTTTCAAAGCATTTTTGAAGGGATGGGGTTAAACGTAAAGAGGTTGCTCCCTTTTTTTTTGAATTGATCCTTCAAAAATTGCACCTGATATAATAAAATATTAATCTTTATACAGCCTGAATTTGACATGGGTATAAACCAGGGGTAGGCAACCTTGGCTCTTTTATGACTCGTGGACTTCTACTCCCAGAATTCCTGAGCCAGCCATGCTGAGGGGAAAGGGAGAGATTTCCAAGCTGAGCCATGCTGGCTCAGGAATTCTGGGAGTTGAAGTCTACGAGTCATGAGGGGGCCATAGTTCCCCCATGCTGGCTCAGGAATTCTGGGAGTTGAAGTCTACGAGTCATGAGGGGGCCATAGTTCCCCCATGCTGGCTCAGGAATTCTGGGAGTTGAAGTCCACGAGTCATAAAAGAGCCAAGGTTGCCTACCCCTGGTATAACCCAAAGACCAACCTGGAACTTTAATTTAATGGAGAAGACTAACTGAAATCTTTGCACTTTATTCAGGCGTGTAAAGTATGAGGAGGGTATCAATTACAAATACCAGATGATGAGCAATACATAGGAACACACTGAAAAGTTTGTTATTAAAAATATGGAAAAATCAAATGGGGTAACAGTTTAGGACAAAATGATGAAATTTTCCAGTTACCTCAAAATTTTGATTTTGCAGTTATTGCATTCAGCTTCCCTGACATTTGAACTTTTGAAAAGTTTTCAAGAGTAGCCTCACTGAAGTTTGAGGTGGCAGATGGGACAAGTAATTTTGTACAATTTGTGAATTATTTTTAAAACCGTGGGAACTTTTCTCCCCTGATTCTTAGCAATGTTTAGGCCAAAAATGTAAGTGTATTATTATTTTTTTCACCTATAACCTAAGCAAAACTTTCATCTTATTTCTTAGAGTCTTGTACTTTAATTTTGCTTGACTGGAGAGAAAGAATGTCTTTAAGGTCCATATAATTACTCAGATCTGAGCTCTCTCCCATCCCCACTTTCTATGAATACTTAAAATGTCCAAGGTAATATCTTTTCAAATATTCATAGAACATAGAATAACAGAGTTGGAAGGGACCTCAGAGGTCTTCTAGTCCAACCTCCTGCTCAAGCAGGAGACCCTATACCAGGGGTAGGTAACCTTGGCTCTTTTGTGACTCGTGGAATTCAACTCTCAGAATTCTTGAGCCAGCATGGCTCAGCTTGGAAACCTCTTCCTTTCCCCTCAGCATGGCTGGCTCTATGACTTGTGGACTTCAACTCCCAGAATTCCTCAGACAGCATGGGGGAACTATGGCCCCTTCGTGACCTGCGGACTTCAACTCCCAGAATTCCTGAGCCAGCATGGGGGAACTATGGCCCCTTCATGACTCATGGACTTCAACTCCCAGAATTCCTGAGCCAGCATGGCTCAGCTTGGAAACCTCTCCCTTTCCCCTCAGCATGGCTGGCTCAGGAATTCTGGGAGTTGAAGTCCACGAGTCATCAAAGAGCCAAGGTTGCCTACCCCTGANCAACATCTGGTTTCCCTCATATATAGAATTATAGTATTAGAAGCAAAGTACTATTCATACAAAGAACAATTGCTGGGAATAGTCCTGGAAGCATATTCTGGTGGAACATATGAATTCAGTCATCTTACAGATTTACAACATGAAGTTTTTATTTTCAGACCTGTTACTTTGTTAGCCTGTCTTGTAGGAGAAAAAAAAATATGTAGGGCCTTAAATACTACCAAATTCACAGTGATACAAGCTTGGGCGGATTGTAGTCTACTTTATCAGTTGCAGAGATGTTAATCTTGGTTATAAACATTGCATAAATAAATATACATTTTTCCTGATAGAGGAATGAATGGCGTGTACTGAGGCTAGACAGAAAACGTAAGTAAAAAAGAAAGACAGATAATAACAATTCAGTTAGAGCTTAAATGAATGCAAAAATGACCTGCGTCACAGCACTGAAGCTTTATAATGTAATCAGTTGAGGGACTGTAATTTGGCTGTTTGATGAAGGTTTAATAGGTTCCAGTGTGAAAATTATGTATTATAGTTTATGAAGAAGTTCTTAAATCTACTGATTTGGGACTGAAAAGACACAAAGAACAGACCCTACAGATGAATTTCCGTGAGCTCCCTAAATCAGTAGAGCAGATTTTAAGGATATGGGGAGGTTAGATGGGAGAGGGGAGTGAAGAGAAATACTTTTTTTAAAAAAAATAAATTTTTATTGATTTTTCATTGAAAAACAAAAATATAAATCTTTTATCACAATATCAACCATAAAAAGAATCAACACCAATCAATACATTCACGGACGTGTCCGGTGTCCCCCTTCCGCACCACCCTCTCACTTGCCTACACCTTCCTCCTCCCTATCCTACCACCACTCCTCCTTCCTCCCTCTTTCCTACCTCCCTTTCTCCCTCAACCATCCCGTCAGTGCAGTTGGGGTACCATCGGGCACCTCCTTAGAAAATCATACATATATAGACATATAAATCTATAATACTAACCTACCCCTTTCCCCCCTTCCCCCCCCAGGACTTCCCAAAGCTAATCTAGGAAATAAATGCACAATCATCCAATACTAATCAAAACTACTCATTATTACTACACACTAGTACAAAATTACTGTGACTCTAAAATAACATTAAATTACAACAAAAAAATTTTTTTTAAGTTATATCAATATATAATATACCTAATTTTATTCTAAGTTTTTAATCAAAAGCTACATAATAATTTTTCAGTTCATACTTTCTCTGAATATAATCTATCCATCTTCTCCATATTGAGATAATTTTTTCCTGAGAATGATCCTTCAGGTACGCGGATGTTTTTGCCATCTCTGCAAAATATGATACTTTCTGTCTCCAATCATCCATAGTTGGTAATATCTTTTTTTTCCAATTTTGAGCAACTAATGTCCTTGCTGCTGTTATACAATACAACATCAGTGTCATTTCTTTTTGATCCAAATTATCCATAATACCCAAAAGAAATAACTGCGGTGTAAATTTGATCTTTTTCTTAAAAATCTGTTGAATATTCCACCAAATCTTAATCCAAAAAGCTTTAACATCCCTACATGTCCACCAAATGTGATAATAAGTAGCATTCATACTACCACATCTCCAACATTTTGGTTGCAAATTCGGATACATGCAAGACAATTTTTGAGGGTCCAAATGCCATCTATAAAACATTTTATAAAAATTTTCCCTTAAATTCTGTGCTTGAGTGAACTTGACATTTCTTACCCAAATTTTCTCCCAAGTTTCCAATTTAATTGGTTCTTGAATATTTTGAGCCCATTTAATCATACAATCTTTAATCAATTCCGTTTCCGAATCAAATTCTATCAAAACACTATATATTCTCCTAATATGGGCTCCACTTTGATCTTTAATCTGTTTTATCAAGTTCACATCTTCTACCATTAAACCCAATTTTTGATCTATATGCCATCTGTCAACAAGTTGAAGATGTAACAACCAGGACTGGAGTGAATGGGAATTAACCATTCTCACTCCATACTAGATTCAACTCAGGACTTTAATAATAATAATAATAATAATAATAATAATAATAATAATAATAATAATAATAATAATAATAATAATAATAATAATAATAATAATAATAATAATAATAATAATAATAATAATAAAAAAGTTAGAAGGGAATTTGGAGGTCATCTAGTCCAATCCCCTGCTCAGGCAGGAAACCCTATACCATTTCAGACAAATGGTGTCCAATCTCTTCTTAAAAACTTCCAGTGTTGGAGCATTCACAGCTTCTGGAGGCAGGTTGTTCCACTGGTTAATTGTTCTAACTATCAGGAAATTTCTCCTTAGTTCTAGGTTGCTTCTCACCTTGATTAGTTTCCATCTGTTGGTTCTTGTCCTGCCTTCAGGTGCTTTGGAGAATAGCTTGACTCCCTCTTCTTTGGGGCAGCCCCTGAGATATTGAAACACTGCTATCATGTCCTTCTCTTCATTAAACTAGACATACCCAATTCCAGCAACCTTTCCTTATATGTTTTAGTCTCCAGTCCCCTAATCATCTTTGTTGCTCTTCTCTGCACTCTTTCTAGAGTCTCAATATCTTTTTACATCATGGTGACCAAAACTGGATGCAGTATTCCAAGTGCAGTATTCCAAGTGTGGCCTTACCAAGGCATTGTAAAGTGGCATCAACACTTCACGTAATCTTGATTCTATCCCTCTATTAATGCAGCCTAGCATTATGTTGGCTTTTTTGACAGCTGGAGCACACTGCTGGCTCATATTTAAGTGGTTGTCCACTAGGACTCCAAGACCCCTCTCACAGTTACTACAATTGAGCAAAGTACCACCTATACTATACCTGCACATTTGGTTTTTCTTGCCTAAATGTCGAGCCTTACTTTTTTCACCATTGAATATCATTTTGTTCTTGTTCAAGTCCAGTTTTATTCACTCACAATCACTGTGGGCTTTTGAGTTTATCAGTGTTGTTGTGAAAGCCATAGTGTCTACTTTGAATACCAAGGTCAACTGAATTTTGCATTGCCCAACTTTCATTTTCTTCTGCCCTTGCTGCTTCCTTGCAAGAATGCTTGAATATTTGAAACTGTGGTATTGAAGGACTGCCCAGATTATCTTGTCCAGCTCTCTTCAATGTGCAGAAAAATCAATTAAGCAATCTTCAGGAGCGTCTATCTGGACTCCACTTAAAAAGCACCATATATGAAGAGCCCACAACTTTTATAAGTAGGCTATTCCACACTTGTGCGGATCTTACTGTCAGGAAGTTTTCTTTATCTGGATTATTATAGCACTCTTCACTTTTGCAACAGTGGCGAATATCGGTAGCTCGGGTATAGGATGCTTATAGGTTGGTTTCCAAACATTTCATTACCAAGCTAGGTAACATCTTCAGTGGAGTTTAGGACATGTCTGTTTCAGTGTTCTTCTGTTTATGAGGTCTTCAGGTGTGGGTGTGTCAAGTGATGGGTCAGGCCTACAATCAGCCTATGAACCCCTCAGAATGCAAACCAACCGCACAGCCAGCCAGATATAGCAGAGATCTTCAACCAATCCACGGAAGCCCCCCCACACCAGGAGTTCATCTCCCAATGACCCTGATCTGATATTGCACAGAGGCAATGCAGTCAGCTGGCAATTCAAACCATTCTTTTATTGCTCCCAATTTCCCCCAAATGCTCCCACATTTGCTGGCTAGCCTCCAACAAAAGATCACACACACACACACACACACACCCACACACCCCTTCAGCCGACTCTGGCTGAAAGTAGGTTCAAATGCAGTCTGATTAGCATAAGAAAGCACTCAAGGACATAGAGATAACATACTGCGCATGTCTGAAAGATGGCGGACCCCTGCTTCTTAGCTCCGTGGTAGTGGAGCTGAAGATGGACAGAGGGGGGAGGTTTGGAGACCCCCGGGACCCCCGAGGACTTAGAAGATTCTGACCCACCTGGCTGACTGCCCCGGTGAGTTCTCCCGGGAGCGTGGGCGGCCGTTCGTCGGCCCGTTCGGCCCGTTCGGCCGTTTGCTGGCCGGCGCGGCCGTTTGTCGGCCGGCGCGGCCGTTTGCCGGCTTTCCATTTGCCGGCTTTCCATCTTCCGGCGGTCCCGGTGGCCTTGGTGGTCTCGGAGGCCGCGACGGCGGCGGCTCGGCGGTGGTGGCGGCGGCGGCGGCGGC
>NW_015388462.1:103170-106057 GCF_001527695.2 Protobothrops mucrosquamatus
TTGGAAACACAGCTTGTAATATTTGGTTTTAATTCGGCTTTTATCGGGGTTTATTTTCTGTATTTTTGTATTTTTGTATTTTGTAATTTTTTTGTATTTTGTGTATATTATTTGTTTTTAATATGCTGTGAACCGCCCTGAGTCCTATGGGAGAAGGGCGGTATACAAATTAAAATAATAAATAAATAAATAAATAAAGGAAGGAAACATAAACTTTACGAGTCCGTTTGAATCCGAGCTTGCCTGAGCAGTTTCCTAAAGAGAGAATCCGAAATACAGTCCGATAGTCAAGGTTTCCAGGTTTCCAAACAGAAGGCCCAGAACAAAAGCAACAATACACAACACTCCAATGAATCAGCATTTGTTCCTGACAAATGCCTCTCCTCACAGTGTGTCCTTAAGTCTCAGTCTCCAGGTGTGCCTTGTGGAGAGGGGTGGGACGCTCTCCTCCTGAGTAGTTGAGCCTGCCTGCATTGTTCCCTCCTTCTCTCCACTCTCCATGCTCTAGGATCAGGAGGGGGTAGCCCTTGCTCATCACCTGAATTCTGCCTCTCCTGCTCCTCCTGTTCCAATCCTGAAGGGCCCTGGCCTGCTGCGGCCTGCTCTTCCCCACATTCTCTGAGGCCACAGACACCTCTTCCTTGACCTCAATTAGGGTCCTGTTCCAGCTCCATTTTCTCCTCAGATTCAGGCTCAGACGGAGGCATGACAGGGTGTCAAACTGCCGGCCCATGGGCCGGTTGCATCATGTGGAGGCCGCACCCACCTCAGCTCCGACAATGTGAAAGAAATCGTGATACATTATGTGATATAACCTCTCCATCACAAGACCCATCACAAGCGTCTCACTGAAGACTCACACCTGACCCATCACAAGACCCTCAGTTGACACACCGACCCCTGAAGCCCCTATAAACAGAAGAACTGACATTGACACCCCCTAAACTCCACTGAAGATGTTACCTAGCCAGGTAACAAAACATTCGGAAACCAACCCACAAACTTGGAGAAGGAACCTTCACCCTCACTCTTCACTTTATTACACTGGAGATAATCTGACAGCATGCCTCAAATACTTTAAGGATGTCCTACAAAAGGTCATGAGGTGAAGAATCACCATTCAAATCAAGTCTCCGAATGGACCCATTGCTTTAAATAGAATTGCTGAATCCAGTTGGAAGCCTTGAAGACAGTACAGAAAAGTTGGCAATTGTTTGCCTAGACACAAACACCCTGCTCTCAAATCAGTTCTGAAGTCTAAATCTATTCTAGGGTATTTATTTGCACATGAAGATCTCATAAATTTCCTAAACTGATTTGAAAGTCCAAAATAATTTGACTTTTCATCATATTGCACTGCACTTTTAATATACACAATGGATCTGACAATAAAATCTCATGCAATTTATAAAGTGGGCTCTTGGCTTCAAAAACTATTTTGTGGCAAATATGTCAATCTATACAATGAGACAAGCCTTTTTCTACTTCTTTCAAAGCATTTTTGAAGGGATGGGGGCTAAATGTAAAGAGGTTGCTACCTTTTTTTTGGAATTGAACCTTCAAAAATTGCACCTGATATAATAAAATATTAATCTTTATACAGCCTGAACCTGACCTGGGTATAAACCAGGGGTAGGCAACCTTGGCTCTTTTGTGACTGGTGGACTTCAATTCCCAGAATTCCTGAGCCAGCCATGCTGAGGGGAAAGGGAGAGGTTTCCAAGCTAAGCCATGTTGGCTCAGGAATTCTGGGAGTTGAAGTCCACAAGTCATAAAAGAGCCAAGGTTGCCTACCCCTGGTATAAACCAAAGACTAACCTGGAACTTTAATTTAATGGAGAAGACTAATTCCAGAGTGCACTGAAATTTTTGCACTTTATTCAGGCGTGTAAAGTATGAGGAGGGTATCAATTACAAATATCAGATGATGAGCAACACATAGAAACACACTGAAAAGTTTGTTATTAAAAATATGAAAAAATCAAATGAGGTAATAGTTTAGGACAAAATGATGAAAATTTTCAGTTACCTCAAAATTTTGATTTTGCAGTTGCTGCATTCAGCCTCCCTGACATTTGAACTTTGAAAAGTTTTCAAGAGTAGCCTCACCGAGGTTTGAGGTGGCAGATGGGACAAGTAATTTTGTACAATTTGTGAATTATTTTTAAAATTGTGGGAAGTTTTTCTCCCCTGATTCTTAGCAATTTTAGGCCAAAAATGTAAGTGTATTATTATTTTTTTCACCTATAACCTAAGCAAAACTTCCATCTTGTTTCTTAGAGTCTTGTACTTTAATTTTGCTTGACTGGAGAGAAAGAATGTCTTTAAGGTCAATATAATTACTCAGATCTGAGCTCTCTCCCATCCCCACTTTCTATGAATACTTAAAAATGTCCAAGGTAATATCTTTTCAAATATTCATAGAACATAGAATAACAGAGTTGGAAGGGACCTCAGAGGTCTTCTAGTCCAAACTCCTGCTCAAGCAAGAGACCCTATACCAGGGGTAGGCAACCTTGGCTCTTTTATGACTCGTGGACTTCAACTCCCAGAATTCCTGAGCCAGCATGGCTCAGCTTGGAAACCTCTCCCTTTCCCCTCTGCATGGCTGGCTCTATGACTTGTGGACTTCAACTCCCAGAATTCCTCAGACAGCATGGGGGAACTATGGCCCCTTCATGACTTGCAGACTTCAACTCCCAGAATTCCTGAGCCAGCATGGGGGAACTATGGCCCCTTCATGACTCATGGACTTCAACTCCCAGAATTCCTGAGCCAGCATGGCTCAGCTTGGAAACCTCTCCCTTTCCCCTCAGCATGGCTGGCTCAGGAATTCTGGGAGTTGAAGTCCACGAGTCATCAAAGAGCCAAGGTTGCCTACCCCTGA
>NW_015388462.1:106743-132503 GCF_001527695.2 Protobothrops mucrosquamatus
GACTTCAACTCCCAGAATTCCTGAGCCAGCATGGGGGAACTATGGCCCCTTCATGACTCATGGACTTCAACTCCCAGAATTCCTGAGCCAGCATGGCTCAGCTTGGAAACCTCTCCCTTTCCCCTCAGCATGGCTGGCTCAGGAATTCTGGGAGTTGAAGTCCACGAGTCATCAAAGAGCCAAGGTTGCCTACCCCTGATCTATATACCATTTCAGATAAAGACAAGATGCAGAAGAATGAAAGAAACAATGTAATTTACAAAAGCAATTGTAACCATTGCAACCAATTCTACGTGGGACAAGCATTGTGTCCATCGAAACCCAGATTCCATGAACACCAGCTGACAGCCCATTTCCACAATCCCAAATCTCTAAACTCTACCCACACTGATACCAAACAGCACCAACTCGATTGGAGCAATACAAGAATCATCAGCCATGCTACCACCTGCCGTGCTTGTGAGTTCATAGAAACCTGGCACTCCACAAGCAATTCTTCAAATATGAAGTTCCTCAAATATGAAGAATGGCTACGGGACTTGGGTTTGGCTAGTCTGAAGAAAAGAAGAAATAGTGGAGACATGATAGCAGTGTTCCAGTATCTGAGGGGTTGCCACAAGGCAGAGGGGGTCAAATTATTCTCCAAAGCACCAGAGGGAAGGATGAGAAACAATGGTTGGAAACTGATCAAAGAGAGAAGCAATCTGGAACTAAGGAGAAACTTCCTGACAGTGAGGACAATTAACCAGTGGAACAGCTTGTCTCCGGAAATTGAGAGCGCTCCATCACTGGAGGTTTTTAAGAAGAGACTAGACACATCAACCTATAATCAGCCTACAAAAATTGAAATCAACCACACAGCCAACCAGTGATGGCACTGATCTTCAACTAACCCATGAAAGACCCCCAACCATCACTTCACCTCCCAATGACCCTCACCTGATATGACCTATCCATCACAAGATCTATCACAAGACCCTCCCCTGATGTGATCTCCCCATCACAAGACCTACTGACCACACAAAGACCTTATAAGCAGAAGAACAGCGACCCAGACATCCACTAAACTCCGCTGAAGACGTTCCCTATCCTGGTAATGAAATGTTTGGAAACCAAGCCACAAGCTCGGAGAACGAACCTCCACCCTCAAGTTACAGAAGTATTTGCTGGCTTACTATCTCACAAAAACTATTTGGAATAGTTTCATTTGAAAACATACAAAATCTGTCAGTGAGGGGAAAAAATTAGGAAAAATGGAGTGGCTTTATGTGAGACAGAATGTATGAAGAAGAATGAGTGAAGAGCAACACTTACTGGGGCATTCATGGATCTGAAAATATTGTAGGAACACAAAGACAGTCTCTGTCGCTAGGCTCTCAAAAAAACCCCAAATCAATTCTCCTTTGAAACAGACTGACGCATACCACCGATGCAGCTATTTAACACTGGGATTAAAAACTTCAGTCCTACACACAGGTTGCCAAACAGACCAATAATAAAAGAAATCTCAGACGTAAGTTTTCGTACACGGGAGTGGATTTTACTGAATTCAGTACTTTCTTCTGGTTGAATGGGTTCATCTCAATGGTGGGATTCAGCCAGTTTGCACCAGTCCAGCAGAACCAGTAGCTAAATTTTTGTTGCCCAGGCCCAGAATGGACTTCCAGAAGCGGCATCCACACAGAGAACCAATTGTTCACATATTTGAATCCCACCACTGGTTCATCTTATAAAACACACTGGGCTTTAAAGATCTTCAGTCAGATGGACCTGCAGTTTTTAGGCTTTTATTTAAAACTGCAAACCAAGAAGTGTTAATTGTGACACTGCTAGCGTGAAATGAGAATCCTAATAAAGTAAAAAAAAAATGTATTCATAGTAGCTTCCATTATGCTAATCTTGGTTATTTTATTGCTGGGAAAAAGGGCAAAATAGGGACCAAAGTGATCCAAATAGGGGTTGTCAGTTTTCAGAGATAATGTTTTGATGTTTTTGTCTTAGATTAGAAAATGGATGAGTAACTTAGGGTGAGATGCATAAACTATGTCCGATTCTAATTCTTAGATATTTAAAAGCACAGTCAAGAAGAAAAGTGGAATGTAAGAAAAAAAAATAGAAAAGAGATTGACATTGAGATTCTATTAAAATATCTTCATGTCTAAAATATGCAGCAAGGAAGCACAATAGTCAGTAAAATAAGAGTCATAAATTGAAGTGAAGAACCATAAATATTTCTTTCTGGCGTAAGAATTTTACCCTTGTTTAGTCAATTTAAACAAAAGCTTAAATAGGAAAGCTTTATGTCAAGAGAAACCTGAACTTAAGATAAATTATTTCTGTTTTTGGTGATCCTGGTGTCAAAACACCACCATGTTGGCCAAAAAAGTAAAGCCTGGATTAGCACGGTATTTATAAAACGGTTGCAGCTGAACTATTCCACAAAAGTTAACAAACACAAACCAAGCGGCGATTTTGACTAAAAAGCAGTGACTGTTGGAAAAGAATGATGGGATCAGCAAGATGCTATGTTAACCACACTAACAAATCAGAGTATCAGATTATTCCCACATCAGTACTTAAATGTCTATGGAGATTCTCAGTCACCCATTGAAAGAGCATCTTTGGCACAACCATGACTTAAATCAAATTTTGAGCAGGGCATAAAGTTATTTAGCAAAACCTCAGCTGACTTTGAAAACTATGGCCAGCCCTAATTACAGCATCGTGATGCAAGCCAGAATGGGATGTTAAAAGAAGAACCTGAGATTTGCACTAAGATTTTGTTATTGAACTATTGTAACCCAGTCATCACGTTGCTTTTTAAATATTCAAATGTAAAACTGGAAAATTAATAAAATATTATGAGGAGGAGGAGGAGGAGGAGGAGGAGGAGGAGCTTCTTCTTCTTCTTCTTCTTCTTCTTCTTCTTCTTCTTCTTCTTCTTCTTCTTCTTCTTCTTCTTCTTCTTCTTCTTCTTCTTCTTCTTCTTCTTCTTCTTCTTCTTCTTCTTCTTCTTCTTCTTCTTCTTCTTCTTCTTCTTCTTCTTCTTCTTCTTCTTCTTGAAGAAGAAGAAGAAGAAGAAGAAGAAGAAAGCAAATCACCACCCCAAACATCATGTCCAGAAATCTACATTGTCATCAGGAATCAATTTCAGTTTAAAAGCAACTAAAGTTTACATTTTATAAAATGATGATGGATGTTTTATGGACAGTGGTGTGATTTCAAAACTGTAGAAGCATTGATCAAAATAGAAACTGCCCTCCCTCCAATTCATGTGATTGTAAGCATGAGAAATGTTATTCACTTGAACACTGGGGCCTACCTATCCCATAAAATGAAATTCAGTGGTGAAAAAAGTAAGGTTTTACACTTAAGGAAGAAAACAAACAAATGCACAGGTGCAGAATAAGCTGGTGCTTGGCTCAATAGTAGTAACTGCGAGAGGGATCTTGGAATCCTAGTGGATGATCACTTGAATATGAGCCAGCAGTGTTCTGCAGCTGCCAAAAAAGCCAACACAGTCCTGGACTGCATTAATAGATGGATAAAATGAAGATCACACGAAGTGTTACTGCTGCTTTATAATGCTTTGCTAAGACTACACTTGGAATACTGCATCTAACTTTGGTTGCCTTGATACAAAAAAAGATGTTGAGACTCTTAGAAAGAATGCAGAGAAGACTTTAAAAAATGACTACGGGAGTGGAGACTAAGCAATTTGAAGGAGGGTTTCAGGAACTGGGTATATCTAGTCCAGGGGTAGGCAACCTTGGCTCTTTTATGACTCGTGGACTTCAACTCCCAGAATTCCTGAATCAGCCATGTTGAGGGGAAAGGGAGAGGTTTCCAAGCTGAGCCATGCTGGCTCAGGAATTCTGGGAGTTGAAGTCCATGAGTCATAAAGCGGCCTAGGCCTAGGCCAGGGGTAGGCAACCTTGGCTCTTTTATGACTCGTGGACTTCAACTCCCAGAATTCCTGAGCCAGCCATGCTGAGGAGAAAGAGAGAGGTTCCCAAGCTGAGCCATGCTGGCTCAGGAATTCTGGGAGTTGAAGTCCATGAGTCATAAAAGAGCCAAACTTGCCTACCCCTGGCCTAGTCAAATGAAAAAATGGACTAGGAGTGACATGATAGCAGTGTTCCAATATCTGAGTGACTGCCACAAAGAAGAGGGGGTCAATCTATTCTCCAAGGCACCTGAAAGCAGCACAGGAAGTAAGGGATGGAAACTAATTAAGGAGGGAACCAACCTAGAACCCAAGGAGAAATTTCCTGACAGGTTAGAATAGGGGTGTCAAACTGCTGGCCCATGGGCCAGATGCATCATAGCGAAACCACGCCCACCCCATTGCAGGCAATGGCAAAAAAGTCACAATACATCACAACATGTCATGTGACGTTTCGAGTTTGACACTCCTGGGTTAGAACAATCAACCAGTGGAATGGCTTGACTCCAGAAGTTGTGGGTGTTTCATCACTGGAGGTTTTTAAGAAGAGATTGGACAACCACTTGTCTGAAATGATATACAGTTTACTGCTTGAGCAGAGAGTTGGATATTAGAATATCTCCAATATCCTGTTCTGTTCTTGTTATGTCCTGGGCTTGGTGAGTGACTCAGCAGGTGCAAGAAGCTGCAGAGAGGCCCGGGCAGACCACATGGATGCCCGGGACCAGACAGGCTGTCTTCAGCCTATTGTGCATGCGCAAGGCGGGAGAATCCATTGCATTGATTGGTTGACACTGTCCCTGCAAAGGGGTATAAAAGGAATCCGCGCCATTTTGTATTGGTTCTGTTGGAGAGTAAATAAAGAGAAGACTGTTGTTACTCCTGCCTCGTCTCAATGCCTTTACGTCGAAAACAGAACAGTTCTGTTCCATTCTGTTCTGTTCTATTTGTAAGCAGGGGCCAGTACTTGTATTCAGACTGATTTCCAACCCTCCAGAGTGGAAAAAAATATTTTTTTTTTGTTTTGTTTTTTTGGAACTTGGAAAATTCCACCTTGTGAGATTGAACAGATTGCTTCTTAAGCATCAAAGGATTTTTTTTTTAAAAAAAGCATTAAATATTTGTTTTTGTGGAGTCATTACAATTAGACTAACCTTTTCAGTGAATTTCTAGCTTCCCAAAAGGTTGGCTACATAAGATTCCAAATTCTCCACCATAAAATTGGTCGTGCTTATACTTAGTTACACTGGGAAATCCACAGACTTGCCTCCTCCTCCTCCTCCTCCTCCTCCTCCTTCTCTTCTTGCTCCTCCTCCTCCTCCTCCTCCTCCTCCTCCTCCTCCTCCTCCTCCTCCTCCTCCTCTCCTCCTCCTCCTCCTCCCCTTCCTTTTCCTCCTCCTCTTCCTCCTCCTCCTCCTCCTCTTTTTTGATTACAGATTCTATCATTCCTATTCAACATATTGTTTATCTACTTTCATGGTTTAATAAAAGCAAAGACTCGGTAAGAAAGCCATACTCAGGAAACAGTTGTTCCACACTCCACTGCACTAGAGTATTTGTCTCTTACTGCTGTCTATTAATTCAAGAATGCTTAAATTAATAATGTTTTGCCTTTCCAACTGACTAATCAATTAAATATAGCTAAACAAATGTTCACATTAGCATACCCTCAATGTAAGTGCTCCTTTGTGTTCTTTAAAGTAATGTGAAATAACCTAATTCCATAAACAAGGCATCCATTCATTGTTTGAGAGGTAGACATCTTTTACATTTCACGCTTCGTTCCCTTTTACGCTAACATGACAGATCTCCAGAAAAAAAACAAACAAGTGGGATTGTATGTTTCAACATCCCAATTAAAATTCAAAAGCCCTCTCTTCTCTGAGTTGAGTAAAGTGCTTTCTCAGATCTGGTCCTTGAAGCTTCGAAGCAACCAGGGGCTACATTTTGATGCTTGTGCTTCACGATCCCCACCTGAGATCTTCTGTCTAAGCTTTTTTTTCTACAAGAAACAGCTTCCAAAAATGCCCCAGTGAATAACTACCATTGTATGGATTTAAGAGCTTGCATATTACAATGCTGCTTGGGTTGGTGGCACCTCTTATGATAATAGCAGATTATTTGATGGAGGCTTCTCAAAGAGAGATCCAACTTAGAATTAAGGAGAAATTTCCTGACAGAGAACACAATGAACCAGTGGAGCAGCTTGCCTTCATAAGTTGTGGGTGCTCCATCATTGGATATTTTCAAGAACAATTGGATAGCTATTTGTTTGGAATGGTCTCGTATCTTCTGCTCAAGGAACAGGTTGGGCTAGAACAGGGCTTTTCAACCTTTTCACCCATTGTACCACTTTTAGGACATGGCAACATCCGAGTACCACCAGTCGCCTAGCAAGGTGTCAAAAACTTGATGACCCCCCCCAAAAAGGGAAAAAAGTGATAAAGTAAAGGTAGTCCTTGACTTACAAAGTTCGCTTAGTGACTGTTCGAAGTTACAATGGCACTGAAAAAAGTGCCCCCCCCAAGCCACAGACAAGCAAGACACCTGTCTCCCCGCCCGGCAGCGCTCTTCCTCCTGTCCGAGGTTTTCATTGTTGTGAGCATTTCTGTTGAGGATTGGCAGCGGAAGTGGGGTGGGGGGTGTTTGGTTTTTATTCCCCCCGTCTGCTGGGTGGTTGCAGCAGGTTTTGGTCACTTCACATGATCCTGGGACACTGTGACCATCATAAATATGAATCAGTTGCTAAGCATCTGAATGTAAATCACAAGACCCTGGAGACAAGGCAACATTCCAGCTGATCGGTGCTTCTTCTGGGCTCGGCAGAAGCACCAGGATCAGTGCTGAGCTCCAGCTGGATCCTGGTGCTTCCACTGAGCCCTGACAGCCCCGAAGAAGCGCTGATCCTGGGGCTTCCGCTGAGCCCTGACAGCCCTGCAGCTCCAGCCATCTCTCGCTCAGGCTTGTGCGGTACTGCCACCGGTTCAGCTCATTCCCCTCCTCTGCTACCACTTTTATAAGATGGTCACGTACCACCTGCCAGGTACCAATGTACCACAGGTGGTACCCGTACCACTGGTTGAAAAGCCCTAGGCTAGAAGACTTTCAAGGTCCCTTCTAATTCTGTTATTCTGTATTTGGAAGAGAGCCAAGTATGGTAATTGGGATTTGAGGTTATATTGATTCTTGCCATGGGGGGGGGGGGAGGAGATTGAATGGACTGTAATCGAAAATGTCTGGAGAACACAGGATTGTCCAACTCTTCACTTCCAAAAGTTTTAGAGCAACAGTTGTCCTTGGATGAAAACCAGGGTTTCACTACAGGTTGATCAAAGTTTCAGAGATAAACCTTCAACTGTTGTTAGTAAGCCTTTCTTTGTCTTTTAGTTTTTAAAAAGTGCAATTATGTGTAAAAACTACAGTTACCTTCAAGCTGAGTTCCATTCCATGTGACCGCATGAAGCCAACCATAGCCTTTTCTAAGAAACACCATGGCTGTTTGATTTCCTCCAGATTTATTGCACCTGTTTAGATACTTTTGGATTTCTTGGTAATCTTCCAGAAAAAGTAATAACCAAATTTAAACCTACAGTATTTTCCAGATCAGACAAGCTCTGAGATTTTTGGGAGATGGGCCATGAATTAAGTATCCTTAACTAATTCATATATTAATTGCTTATTAGGCTGCTATTTGTAGACTAAATGTTGCAATGTGGAATAATCTGACATGAAGAAAGAAAGAAAAAAAATAACCTCAACCATCGGTATCATTACTATAAATATCAACTTTGTTTCAAAATGATTAATACATATCATTAAAGCCTTAGTTGGTGGTGACATAGTTTTTCTTTTGGATGCAGGAAGCTAGAAGCAGTTCTAGGTTGGAAATAAATTCGCATGTGAAAAGTTAAATGATAGAAATTAACAAGTATCCCTCATATCCTCTGTTATTTCTTTTTTATCCACGTTGCCCTCAATACTTTAATAGGATTTTATGAAAATAAGAATTATATGGACCACAGAGACTCATTATTCCTATCATCAGTGTTTTGCTTGGGACAGGGAGTAAACAAATCCAGATGGAAAGAAAGAGATTTTTCAATGCTTTTATCCTGCGATCTAGTAGCTACAGCTCCTTCATGGATTACTGCCTTGTTGTGGCGAAGGGGCTTGCGTAACTCAATGAAGCTATGAGTTATGCCGTGCAGGGCCACCCAAGATAGACAGGTCATAGCAGAGAGTTCTGACAAAATGTGATCCACTGGAGAAGGAAATGGCAACCCACTCCAGTATCTTGGACCATAAGAAAGGCTGAGTGCCAAAGAATTGAGGCCTTTGAACTATGGTGCTGGAGAAGACTCCTGCGAGTCCCTTGGACTGCAAGGCGATCCAACCGGTCAGTCCTAGAGGAGATCAACCCCGACTGCTCTTTAGAAGGCCAGATCCTGAAGTTGAAACTCAAGTACTTTGGCCACCTAATGAGAAGGAAGGACTCACTGGAGAAGAGCCTCATGCTGGGAAAGATGGAGGGCAAGAGAAGAAGGGGACGACAGAGAATGAGGTGGCTGGATGGAGTCACTGAAGCAGTAGGCGTGAGCTTAAATGGACTCCAGAAGATGGTAGACGACAGGAAGGCCCGGAGGAACGTTGTCCATGGAGTCGCAATGAGTTGGACATGACTTCACAACTAACAACAACAACAACAACAAAGTAGCTACAGTATGTGATCAAGATATAATAATCTTGTTAATAGAACAACAGAGTTGAAAGAGATTTTGGAGGTCTTTTAGTCCAACTCCTGCTCAAAAAGGAGGTCCTGTACCATTATAGACAAATGGCTGTTCACTCTATTCTTGAAAACCTCCAGTGATGGAGTACCCATATCCTCCATAGATAAGTCATCCCACTGATTAATTATTCTGTCAGGAAATTTCTCCTAATTTCTAGGTTGGTTCTCTCTTTGATTAGTTTATGAATAGAATAGAATAGAGCTGGAAGGGACCTTGGAAATCTTCTAGTCCAGCCCCCTGCTCAAGCAGGAGAACTTATATCATCTCAGACAGGTGATTGTCCAGTCTCTTCTTAAAAATTTCCAGTGATGGAGTGCCCACGATTTCTGGTGGCAAGCTGTTCCACTAGTTGATTATCCTCACTGTCAGGAAGTTTCTTTTTAATTCTAGGTTGCTTCTCTCTTTGATCAGTTTCCAACCATTGTTTCTTGTCCTTCCCTCTGGTGCTCTGGTGAACAACCTAACCCCCTCTGTCTTATGGCAGCCCCTCAGATACTGGAATACTGCTATCATGTCTCTCCTATTTCTTCTTTTCTTTAGACTAGCCAAACCCAAGTTCCACAGCCCTTTAAATCCATTGCTTCTTGTTCTGCCTCCAGGTGCATGGAAAATAGTCTCACCCTCTCTTCTCTGTGACAGACTCTAAAATATTGGAATACTACTGCTACCGTATCATATCACTCCTATTTCCTCTTTTCATTAAACTAGACATACCCAATTCTGGCCACCATTCTTCATACATGTTACTCTCCAGTCCTTAATCATCTTTGTTGTTCTTCTTTGCACTCTTTCTAGAGTCTCAACGTCGTTTTATATCAAACAGCAAAAACCTAAACTGGATGCAAAATTTCAAGTGTGGACTTATCAAGGCATTATAAAGTGGTAGTAACCACTTTATAATGTTAATGTGGCATTGGTAATCCTGTAGCTAAACAAAGCAGAATATTCTATGAAAGCAGTCTAGATGCCATCTCAGCAGTTTTGACTGAAGAATATACATTATTTAAAATCAAACTAAGTTCTAAGGGTTAGCATTCGAGCAACGGAGAGAGCAGCAACTTAAGGCAATGAGGTTGTGAAAAAGTTTAAAACAGAAAGATTAATAAATTCCATTTTGATCTTGCAAATGGATCTTGATTTGATTTCTGGAAAATATCAGGCTTCTGTTCTGATCCAAGTCCAGTGTAGCATCTTCTGAGGATTCTTATACTCTCAGTTTCAGCTCTTGCTGTCCAAGGATGTTGAGTTGGAATGCAACCTTCCAGATGAACATCCAAATAACATATTGTGTTATCTTCAGAATTAAGAATTCTGCTAAACTGAAGCTTTTATTTTCAGTACACATTGCCAAGACATCTACGTGCTTACTGTAATCTGCTGCTGCTGCAAATTCCTCATTTATAAGAGAAAATTATAACTAAAGCCCTGATAGTATTATCTCCGGAAATATGTTACTCTTTGCTTGATAGTTTTGGTTGGCAAGAAAGAATAAGTCAAATCATGACTGCATTTTCCATCTGCCACCTATTTCTTAAGCATTTGGCTCTCTGTTAAACCAAAACTGAGAAACAGGAACGTAAATAACCATTTCAGGTTTTCTCCTGTCTTTTAAATTCCCAAAGTGTAAGAAGAGTCATGGGGCTAAATGTAAGAATTGGCCAACGTTTAAATGCTTTTGAAGATCTTTTGTCTGAAACTGAAACAAGAAAGAAAGAAAATGAAAAAAGAACAACGCGCCTCTCTCCAAATCTTTGTATTGTAATCAGCTGCTAAAGTGTTTTGAATGTTTGTCTCTTGCAAATTTCTACCAGATCATGAGGTCAAGAAAGCATATCTCAGATGTCCTTTCAGAAATATCCCACTTCACAACAGACTTCATAGCCATGTTTCCAAGCAATTGAGCAGAATTAAATACCATTGTTTTGAAAGTTGATTAGATCCTGTACCGATCATTCTCATAATGTCTGAAAATTTGTTGTTAGTTGTGAAGTCATGTCCGACCCATTGCGACCCCATGGACAATGTTCCTCCAGGCCTTCCTGTCCTCTACCATCTTCTGGAGTCCATTTAAGCTCACGCCTACTGCTTCAGTGACTCCCTCCAGCCATCTCATTCTCTGTCGTCCCTTTCTTCTATTGTCCTCCATCTTTCCCAGCATTTGGCTCTTCTCCAGTGAGTCCTTCCTTCTCATTAGGTGGCCAAAGTACTTGAGTTTCAGCTTCAGGATCTGGCCTTCTAAAGAGCAGTCGGGGTTGATCTCTTCTAGGGCTGACCGGTTTGATCGCCTTGCTGTCCAGGGGAATCGCAGGAGTCTTCTCCAGCACCATAGTTCAAAGGCCTCCATTCTTTGGCGCTCAGCCTTTCTTATGGTCCAACTTTTACAGCCATACATTGCAACTGGGAAAACCATGGCCTTGACTATACGTACTTTTGTTGGCAGGGTGATATCTCTGCTTTTCAGTATGCTGTCTAAATTTGCCATAGCTTTCCTCCCCAGGAACAACGTCTTTTAATTTCTTGGCTGCAGTCCCCATCTGCGGTGATCTTGGAGCCCAGGAAGATAAAATCTGTCACTACCTCCATTTCTTCCCCATCTATTTGCCAGGAATTGAGAGGGCCGGATGAGAACCAATATATCCTGTTTCAGTTGGTCTTTAGCTAATGGAAAGTTCTGATGCAATGGAGAGTATTCTTTGAGCCAGCACATCTTTGTTTTATTAACTACCTAACATTTTGTCTTTATAATTATTTTTTGCATGTTTTTTTTTTTGTTTACCTGAGCTGGATACATTAATAATTCAAAGGACAGTAAAACATCTCAGCTGCGTTGCTCAGATATCAATATTTGAATATGGTATTGTTTTAGGTTCCGGTTTGAAGATACGCACATAATGAAAAGCACCAAAAACTGAACATTGCCACTGCATTCTGGACTCCCTACGGATTCTAAAATGCTTTTCAAAGGTAGCCCCACACAAAGCATGTTACAATAATTGAAACAGGAAGTGACTGAAGCAAGAGGCATTAACCAAGAGGAACCTCCCACTCCAGAAACGGGCACAATTGATGCACATGAAAAAAAAATATCTGTGCAAAGATCTCACTCACCATGGCTGAAACCTATTCAACAAGGAAAAGCCACTGAGTCCAAGAAGACCCCCCCCCTCCACAATTGGGCAGTGGCTCTGACTGGGGAAGAGTACCCCAGGCACAGTCAGAGATGGAAAATCTTTTTTTTTAATATGTTTTATTAATTTTTAACATACACCTTAATATTTGATAAACATCGTCTTGTCTGCGTTAGTGTTTAAAAAACAATCATTAAAAATTAATTTCTATAATTCTATAGTCCATACGATAACTTTACTTGATTTCCTCTTCTTTCCAATAATATTCTCTTTAGCCAACCTTAAATTAATATTTAAGTAAATATAATAATAATAATAATAATAATAATAATAATAATAATAATAATAATAATAACAACAACAACAACAACAACAACAATAAAGTTGGAAGGGACCTTGGAGGTCATCGAGTCCAACCCCCTGCCCAGGCAGGAACCCTACACCATTTCAGACAAACGGCTGTCCAGTCTCTTCTTAAAATCTTCCAGTGTTGGAGCATTCACCACTTCTGGAGGCAGGTTGTTCCATTGGTTAATTGTTCTAACTGTCAGGACGTTTCTCCTTAGTTCTAGGTTGCTTCTCTCCTTGATCAGTTTCCACCCATTGCTTCTCGTCCTGCCTTCAGGCGCCTTGGAGAATAGCTTGACTCCCTCTTCTTTGTGGCAGCCCCTGAGATATTGGAACACTGCTATCATGTCCCCCCTCGTCCTTCTCTTCATTAAACTAGACATATTAAGTAAATATTAAATAAATATTAAATAAATGACAATTAGATAGAAACATTTTTCTCATGTTTCTGCAAATAATAACCACATCAGTATAAAGCAGGGGTCTTCAAACTTGGCCCTTTTATGACTTGTGGACTTCAACTCCCAGAATTCCTCAGCCAGGCAAGTCCACAAGTCATAAAAGGGCCAAGTTTGAAGACCCCTGGTATAAAGCTTATTTTCATTGATCATCTTGATTCCCTCAATGTAAATCCTGTTTACATTCTTATTTAAATTTGTTTTCCTCACAGTATTCAAAACATTCATACTGGTTAAGATTTTCTCAAAATTAGTTACATTAAGTATTTAAATCTTTTTTTCTCGTACAAGCCACCTCATTTTCACATTTCTCATATCTTAAAAAAAATAAGAGCAAAAAAATAGACAAAACAGAGAAAACATTTCTTTCATATAAACCATCCCAACATTTTTATATTTCTCATGTCAAAAAAACAAAAACAAAACACAAACACAAAAGAAAGAAGAAAGAAGACATACTATATTACTTTAGGGGCTCATCCCTCTTAAACTAATCTTCATTTATATTCAAAATCTTTCTATTTCTTTAACCATATTCAGACAAGTGTTTAATTTTTAAATACTCCCTCTGGTAATTCCCATCATCTAATTTCTTAATTCTCACTTTAGCCTCTCTTTTTTTTTGCCCAACATCTTTCCTGTTCAATATGCTTCGATGAGTCAAAGAGTCTTCCCATAATCGTATAAATATTGTTGCAGGTTGTTATTGTTGTTAGTTGCGAAGCCGTGTCCAACCCATCACGACCCCATGGACAACATTCCTCCAAGCCTTTCTGTCCTCTACCATCTTCTGGAGTCCATTTAAGCTCACGCCTACTGCTTCAGTGACTCCATCCAGCCACCTCATTCTCTGTCGTCCCAGTCTTCTATCGCCCTCAATCTTTCCCAGCATTAGGCTCTTCTCCAGTGAGTAAATCCTTCCTTCTCATTAGGTGGCCAAAGTACTTGAGTTTCAACTTCAGGATCTGGCCTTCTAAAGAGCAGTCGGGGTTGATCTCCTCTAGGACTGACCGGTTTGATCACCTTGCAGTCCAGGGGACTCGCAGGAGTCTTCTCCAGCACCATAGTTCAAAGGCCTCCATTCTTTGGCACTCAGCCTTTCTTATGGTCCAACTTTCACAGCCATACATTGCAACTGGGAAAACCATGGCCTTGACTATATGTACTTTTGTTGGCAGGGTGATGTCTCTGCTTTTTAGTATGTTGTTGTTGCTGGTACAAAAGACAAAACAGGCAAGATGTTTTGATAGAAAAGTTTTGCCCCTTCGTATTCATTGAAAATCTTTTCCTTTTTGTCTTTCTTGATTTTATGGAAAATCTTGAGAACCAGAATTCTCAATACTTATACCCACTCAGACTTGCCAAGTTTGAACATTAATTGGCCCCGGTCCTGAAGAATGGAGGCGAACCAGTGTGACACAGCACTTTCCACTTCAAACCCCTTAAACCAGCTCACAATGTTTGTTGGCACTGAGTGCTCCTAAGAGATGAAGAACAGTCCAATGGATGGAGTTTTGCAATAGTGGCGAATATCTGTAGCTCGGGTATCGGATGAGGATGAAGGTTCATTCTCCNGGTCAGTGTTGTCTCTGGTTGACTGTGCAGTTGATTTGGATTCTGAGGGGTTCGTATGCTGCTTGTAGGTCGATATTTCTGTTGAGGGAATTGCTTATGGAGTGGCAGGCTTCCGTGAACTCACAAGCATGGCGGGTGGTAGTGGGTGGATGTAGTATCGCCATCTTGTTCCTGACAGAGGTCATCCACAAGCGTAATCAATCCTGTCTCAACACTGCAACCAGGACTGAATCCTCACCAGAGAAGATCCAGATAATCCGCTTCTTCCAGGGCCCTTTGAAGCTATAAACTTTCTCAACAACCTTCTCTAAAAAAAAAGAAAGATTGGAGACAGAATGAAAATTATCCACACCTGTTGGATACAGAAAATATTTCTTAAAGAGGGGATGGACAATTCCCTCCTTCAAGGTGGATGGAACCAACCTCTCCCACAGAGGAGCATTGAACACTTTATCACCTCACACTTTTTTTCAATCTTATATGGTCTGGTTCTTAAAGACCAGCCACTTTCTTTGTTGTCCTTCCCCATTTTCCTTAAGAAAATAATATATTTAAAATAAATACGGAGTCTATCATAAACATGCACATTCATGCACACAGAGTCAACATTATCAAGATGCACTAAGATACTTTTACTCTAAACAGATATTTTATGATAATTGCCTTCTTAATCATCTCTTTTGTTACCATACGTCTTATAAAAACATTTTCTAAAATGAAAACAAAAGTGACAGTCCTAATGGCCTAGTTCATAAATTGGTGAAATAAGAGTTCATATTTAAGTAAATTATCTAAGTGCAAATATCTTTGTAGGACTATGGTGCTTTAGTTTTTGTTGCAAAGGGTTGCTTTTTTTGTTCATTTTGGTGGTTTTCATGGAGGGCCGTATGATGGATGGAAGCTTTGTGCTTTGTATTTGAAACGAAAATGACATACGTAGGAGGACAACAACGTTTAACGGAACTCAGAATACCTTTACCTACCCAATCATTTGACACATTATTTATTTGTTTGTCATTCAACTTGTAACTTTTAGTTAAGTAAAAATTCTTTCCGATGACACGGATCTTCGCATCTTTCTACTTTTTGTTTCCACAAATTGTATTTTAGTGGGAACGCCAAGCAGAATAAAGGGTCTGATAGGGGAAACGCCACCTGCACAATTTAATTGGATGGGAATATTAGCGAATTAAATATAGGCTGTCCCCAAGAAAAGGCATTTGGACCCAAGGCAATGAAGCAAATAAAAGAAAATAAAAATGTTATAGAAAGAAGAAGTGGGCAGCAAATTCCATGAGAAGCATGCTACAGTCTTAGGTTATTGAGACTGTATCTGTGGAACCCGGAGCTAAGAAACACGTAAGATGAAAAACCTTTTTAGATAAGTCAAATATAGAAAGAGAAAGAGAAATGTTTAAAGAAGAAGATCAGGGGAGACATGATAGCTGCGTTCCAATATTTGTGGGGCTGTCACAGAGAGGAGGGGGTCAACCTATTTTCCAAAGCATCTGAAGGCCAGACAAGGAATAAGGGATGGAAACTGATCAAGAAGAGGTTCAACCTAGAAATGAGGAGAAATTTTCTGACAGTGAGAACAATCAACCAATGGAACAGATTGCCTTCAGAAGTTGGGGGAGCTTTATCACTGAAAGCTTTCAAGAAGAGACTGGACTTCCACCTCTCAGAAATGGTATAGGGTCTCCAGCTTGGGTGGGGAGTTGGACTAGATGACTTACAAGGTCCCTTCCGACTCTGTTATTCTATTCTATTCTATTCTATTCTATTCTATTCTATTCTATTCTATTCTATTCTATTCTATTCTATTCTACTCTACTCTACTCTACTCTACTCTACTCTACTCTACTCTACTCTACTCTACTCTACTCTACTCTACTCTATATTCTATTCTATTCTATTCTATTCTATTCTATTCTATTCTATTCTATTCTATTCTATTCTATTCTATTCTATTCTAACCATGCCATAGGTTCACCACAACTCTGATAGGACTATTCCAGTATTTCAGGGGCTGCCACAAAGAAGAAGGGGTCAATTTATTCTCTGAAGCATCTGAAGGCAGGACAAGAAACAATGGATGAAAACTAATCAAGGGGAGAAGTAACCTGGAATTAAGGAGAAACTTCCTCATAGTGAGGACAATTAACCAGTGGAACAACCTGCCTTCAGACGTTGTGGGTGCTCCATCACTGGAGGTTTATAAGAAGAGACTGGACAGCCACTTATCTGAAATGAGGTCTCTTGCTTGAGCAGGGGGATGGACTACAAGATCTCCAAGATCCCTTCCAGCTCTAGTCTACTCTAAGTTCTAAGTGAGGATTAAACCAGTCAGCCATCACTTAAGTAGCTTATTGAGATTAGATGAGTAATGAAACTACCTTAGAGGAAATAGGTGGAGCCCTCCTAACTAACTTGCTCAGACTGAAGAAGCTACTTGGATAATCAGAGAAACATTTCAAACCAAAAAGAAAAAGTTGAGTAGTGAAAATGGATGTGGACAAACCCCAAGTGGCCTCAATGACTCTCTAAAAGGATGCAAATGACCAGCTGTCTACAAGGAATATAAACCCTTCCATTCCCCACCATTCAGTCAGAGCTGAAGAAGCTTCTTGGATGAGAAGCAAAACTCTTCAAAGAAAAACAAGAAAGTCAGTGGCCTCCTGAAAAAGCACCTTTGAGACAACCATGACCTGGATGACTGAGACTCTCCATAGACATTTAGCCAACAAAAGATGGAACAAGTGATCAAACTGAAAATTTCTCTTCCTAGAACACTTCAAAGCCCTCCAGACTTTACGATTTGGGCTGCCAATGGTAGGTTGGATGAAAGAGCCTCTCTAGAACTTTCCAACACTGAATTTAATAATATATCTCCTCCCCTTTTCTCTTCCCCATTGTGTTTTTCATAAGCCTCTTTTATTTATTCCCAGAATGGTTTTTTTTCATGTTGTTTGGTTATCATTTGTAGGCCTGAAGTATAGCATAGAACAGGGGTAGTCAACCTTGGCTCTTTTATGACTCGTGGACTTCAACTCCCAGAATTCCTGAGCCTCTGGGAATTGAAGTCCACGAGTCATAAAAGAGCCAAGGTTGACTACCCCTGGCGTAGAAAATTATAGGGGACCTCCTGGATGTTTGAATCAGTACCGGGAAAATTATTCCACTTTGTATACAATTTAAAGAAAAAACACTTCTTGATTCACTTACTTGCCACCAAGTTCAGTTTTGCTCACTTCTCAATTTTGTAAATACAAAAATATTTGCAATTTTGTGTGTAATTTTAAAGTATACATTCTGAGGCACTTTTTTTTTTCAATGAACATGTTCTTCCAAGCATTTTGTTCAAGCATTTCTGAGGGAATGTTGACTATACACTATTTTTTTTAAAGCATCCAAAATGCACCACAAAATTAACAAACCATGCTTTTTGGATTCCGATGGTAGGTTTTGGTTTGTTATAGTTTCGGTTTTAATTCTTGTGGTCTTATTGTTATTTTTTTCCCCATTGTATAGAACGGTTATTTTTTTTAATTTTGATTGTGAGTTACCCAGAGTTGGGTACAAATAAATAAATTCTCTTCAATCTGAGAGATCAAATTTGTACTGAGGAAAAATGTATGCAATAAACATTGGATGAATTCAAAGTGACGTTGCAAACTCATTTAGAATCTGAATCAAAATTTGCCAGCAGACTTGGGGAATTGTTCTTTTTTCCTTATTTGACTAGAAAACAACAACAAACGAATAAAACCCCTCAGTTTTGTCCAGTTTTGTTACCTGAAAATTATTGTACAGTACCTGTCATTGCTTTGCCTGTATTGTATGATTTGGCAAAAAGTAAATTATCTATTTAATCTTGAAAAGCTAAACAAGATTGAACCTACAGTAGTTAGAATGGATGAAAGGCTAGTAAACTGCATTATTTTTTCTTCTTTTATAGCTTTTTTGCTTTTATTGCTTTATATAACTGTTTTGAGCTGCCGAGATTTATGTTTTTTGAGATGAGTGGCCATATAATTTTAGTATTTTAAATAAATATGGGTTCAGTAGAATTGGAGAAAATGCTAGGAGAATGCGGTGACATTGCTTCTGTGTTGCTATGAAGAAAAGTTCATGGATTTGTCCATGTATGAAGATATGTAGGAATGAGAGTTTATAATGATATATCACTTTGTGATACATGACTAATCAGGCTAATATCAATTTACCAACTATGTGTGGGGATGATTTTTTTGGGATCTTGCTTTGATACATTCTCACCTTGCCGGAAAATTGACTCCAAAATAAATCCACGAAGGCAAGTAGATGCAAGATCAAAAGATGTCCATTAAAAAGCTGTGATGGCATAGTGGTTAGAAGGCAATATTGCAGGCTAACTCTGCCCCACAGCCTAGAGTTCGATCCAATAGTATTGGGTTATCCAACAGTAATCTACTGAAAGATGACTTATCTCTGGTATTAATAGCTATGAGCTGCTGCCAGGTTGATGCTAACAAGGATTTTTTTTCCCAGTGGAGACTCTGACACAACGTTAGCTTGGGTCTTGAATGGATTGTGAGTTTGTAGGAGAAAGTAAGTTAGTTAGTCTTAATCAGAAGCTAGGAAGAAACAGAGTAGTAGTCTTGATCCTTAGCACAATTCTTACTAATTATAGTATGAAGCTATATTCTAAACAAAAAATATTCAGTAAACATATAAAGTTAAGGCCAAGATCAATCTCTCTTTTCTATCCTAGTACTAAAACCTTAGCCTTTTCGTACTTGGACCGAAAATATAGACAGGATCAATAAACTTTTTAGCAGTTTCCCATAATTGTCTGAAGTGACAAATTAAAACCAGGCTACATTGGAAGGATCAACAAATCCTTGGCTGTAGAAATGAGTAAGCATTTTTTTTTCCAGAGCAAAATAAAAAAATAACTAAACCAGACTTATTCAGAGCTGCCTTGGGCACCCAAATACTATGCCTTGGGCACTTGGGTAGAGTCATCTCCATAGCTAAAATATGAGGTAATAGTAATACTACTACCACTACTACTACTACTACTACTACTACTACTACTACTACTACTACTACTACTACTACTACTACTAATAATAATAATAATAATAATAATAATAATAATAATAATAATAATAACAACAATAATAATAATAATAATGATGATGATAAAGTTGGAAGGGACCTTGGAGGTCATCTAGTCCAACCCCCTGCTCAGGCAGGAAACCCTATACCATTTCAGACAAATGGCTGTCCAGTTTGTTCTTAAAAACTTCCAGTGTTGAAGCATTCACCGCTTCTGGAGGCAGGTTGTTCCACTGGTTAATTGTTCTAACTGTCAGGAAGTTTCTCCTTAGTTCTAGGTTGCTTCTCTCCTTGATCAGTTTCCATCTGTTGCTTCTCGTCCTGCCTTCAGGCACTTTGGAGAATAGCTTGACTCCCTCTTCTTTGGGGCAGCCCCTGAGACATTGGAACACTGCTATCATGTCCCACCTCGTCCTTTAACATGACAATCAACAGTGTTTCTATAGTATATATGGGATTGCTGACTTCTATCATCAGGAGTGTTTTAAGAGTCATAAGCCAAAGATTAATTTGATCAATTCCTTCTGGAGAGAACAATGCCCCAAGAGGCAGTTGAGACAAGATTTCTCTGTGTATATAAAAGAGCGGTTAAAATTATTGCTAGATTCCATACGGTATAATCTCAGGCACAGTTGTCGGGTGCTTCAAAAATCAGACACCGTTAAAATCATCTTAAAGTATCTTTGTTCGCTGTTAATACATTTATCCTTGCATCATTGTGTCTCGGGGTTATAGCGGACATTCACAGAGCATGATCAAAGAATATAGGAAGTTTTTATGCGGACACTTATTGTTCTGGGTAATAAAACAATTTGATCCTATGTATGTCCCCAAGCAGTATACTTATGGCACTGACACATGAAATTGTATTTCTTTCCACTGGTATTTATGGACATGGAAATACAGCTCTCTTTGAATGTTTTATTACGCTGTTACCTTGAATTCCACACTGATTTGAATATGACTAAAACTCTGGGGAGAATTTGTAATGCTGGATGTTCCTACACCTCCCAAGAGTGGAAAGCAGAAATTGTAGGAGACAAACTGTTCTTCTGTTGAAGATCATAGTATGGTCCAGGAGCACGATAGGTGTATGATTTAACTTCTCTCGCATAAATAGTACAACATGCCCCCTAAACTAAGGTTTCATACTGCAAGTTGTCATAGAGACAAATTCAGTTGAATGCGATTTTGAGAATGTTGATGGCTATTCAGCTCCCTAGCCCTGTCACTCAAGCAAACCAAATAAAAGCTAAAATAAATAGCTCCTGGTCCACAATTCAATCTCAGCCGCTGGATTACACCGATAACTGATTACAATGATGCCGATAAAGGGATTTTTTTTTTTGTAGCTCAGGGTTGAAATGAGGGATCCTTGGTGCTCTCCGTGAAGGAGAAGGAGAAAGAAAAGGAGATGAATAAGGAAAGGAGAGAAGAGAAGAGGAGGAGGAGGAGGAGGAGAAGGAGAAGGAGAAGGAGAAGGAGAAGGAGAAGGAGAAGGAGAAGGAGAAGGAGTAGATAGATAAATAAGGATGAGGGGGAAGAAAAAGAGAGGAGGAGGAGGAGGAGGAGTAGATAGATAAATAAGGATGAGGGGGAAGAAGGAGAAAAAGNGGATCATGAATGGCATTTGTTCCAAAGCAGTCTGGGAATATAAGAGAAAATTACTAGTCTGAGTTACTAACATTGCACCCAAAGATTTCCTCTTTGCTTACTATCAAAGCAGAGTATTTATAGAATACTGGAACATTTTCTCTTGAACTTAGAACATAGAATATAGAATAACAGAGTTGGAAGGGATCTTGAAGGTCTTCTAATCCAACCCCTGCTTGAGCAGGAGACCCTATAACATTTCTGATAATTGGTTGTCCAGTCTCTTTTTGAAAGCCTCCAGTGATGGAGCATCCACAACTTTTGAAGGCAAGCTGTACCTTTGGTTGATTGTTCTCACCATTAGGAAATTTCTCCTTAGTTCTAGGTTGCTTCTCCCCTTGGTTAGTTTCCATCCATTGTTTCTTGTCTTGCTTTTTGGAAAATAGCTTGATCGTCTTTGCAGGACTGCTATCATATCTCTCCGAATCCTTCTTTTTATTATACTAGACCAGGGGTAGGCAACCTTGGCTCTTTTATGACTCATGGACTTCAACTCCCAGAATTCCTGAGCCAGCCATGCTGAGGGAAAAGGGAGAGGTTTCCAAGTTGAGCCATGCTGGCTCAGGAATTCTGGGAGTTGAAGTCCACGAGTCATAAAAGAGCCAAGGTTGCCTACCCCTGGACTAGACCTATCCAATACCTGTAACTGTTTTTCGTATGTTTTAGCCTCCAGCCCCCTAATCATCTTTGCTGCTCTTCTCTGCACTCTTTCCAGAATCTCAACATCTTTTTTATATTGTGGTGATCAGAACTGGATGCAGCATATCAAGTGCTTCTTCAGAGAGACAATAATCCCAGCCTTTCAAGAAAATTTGTTTGGGTGATTCATTTCCATTCTAGGAATTCTTAATCCTTTTTCAAGTATTTGGCTTCTTTTAGACAATGAATAAAGAAGATGATATATATTTTTTTCAATTCAAGGACATAGTTAGCAAAGGATTTGGTTAGATCTGAGAGCAAAATGCCTGCATATCAAGATGATACAATAATAAGAGCCTGGCTAAAACCCAGGCCGTGTGGAAATCACCAGCAATTATTTATGTTAAAGCTAAAGATTTTTTTTTTAAAAATGCCATCACCCTTGATAGTTTTAGAAACTGGTCACTTAGGAAAAAAAAAGGATCTCCGTGTCATAAGGGAAATTAAACTTTGTAATAACTGGGGTTATAAATTTTAATGATCATTGTGTATACAGTGGACATTTTAATAGAACAGATTCAACCTCTGTACTTGAATATATTCAAATAGGATTGTCATAAGGGAGGGCGAAGTATCTTCTTATTGTCCTCCTTAAGTATCAGTTTGGGCCAAAGTCTTTAATGTAGAGGGTCTGTCTCATGTTTCAACTGATAATGATGATGTTATAGAAATCCCCTTTTCCCTGGAGATAAATATTCCAGCACAACCACTATTTAGGAACTGGCAAAAAACCAGACCACTGAAATGCAGCCTTGGTTGAGTAATGCTTTCCATATGACAGTTAAAATGCTCAGCTTCTGTTCATTTATTTTTTATGCAGAGTAGTAAGTATATCCATACCTATTAAGAGCAACCTCACCCCATCGAAAATGTTCTGAGAAAACCCTATTGATGTATTTATTTCTCTCTCAATGAAATGCTTATGAAGCAACCCTGGAGTGTGTGTTTTTTTTCTTTCTCCATTTGAACCAGACTTAAGTTGGATGCCATTCTGCAAATAAAGCAGACATCTTTTTCTTCCACCCCATCTCAATTCTAAAAGATGTTGTTGCATTGTTTAAGGATGGGACGATGCACATTTCCACCCCCACCCCATCACCCATGAGGTTGTCCATCATCCTAAAGAAAAAAAAATTGTGATGGTCTTGTCTCAGGTCTGGTTAACTTAGGCAAAGGATTTGCCAAGGAATAATTGCTAGCAGTTGCCTTGATTTGGTTCCCATAAATCAACCCCATAAATCAGCCCAAATTCTAGGTATGGATGCTATTTTATGATATAATATTGCTTCCAGTTTGAAAGGCAAAAAGAGAAAAGAAACACCCCATCCAATCCTATCTAGGATCTTAGAACACAAAACTAACATAGGCAATGTATGTATGTCAGCTTTGTGTGGTAGAGGAAGGAGGGAGGGAGGGAATGGAGGAAGGAAGGAAGGAAGGAAGAAGGAAGGGAGGAAGGAAGAAATGGAGGGAAGGAAGGAGGGAGGAAGGGAATGGAGGAAGGAAGAAAGGAAGAAAGGAAGAAAGGAAGGAAGGAATGAGGAAGGGAGGAAGGAAATGGGAGAGAGGAAAGGAGGAAGGGAAGAAAGGAAAGAAGGAAGGAAGGAAGGGAGGGAGGGAGGGAGGGAGGGAGAAAATGAATGGAATGAATGAATGAATGAATGAAGGAAGGAAGGAAGGAAGGAAAGGAGATAAGGAAGGAGAGATAGGAAGGAAGGAAGATAGGGAGGGAAGGAAAGAGGGAGGGAGGGAGAAAGGAAGGGAGGGAGGGAAGGGAGGGAAGGGTTGAAGGAAAGAAGGAAGGGAGGGAGGGAATGAATGAATGAAGGAAGGAGGGAGGGAGGGAAGGACGGAGAGAAGAAAGGAAGGAAAGAAGTATAGTGAGGTATTATTGTGAAGTAGTTCAGATCAGAAGCAAACCAAGAGCTACTAGCTGTAATTTTATTGTATGTTTACATTAACAGAGTCTTGCAAATCTGAAAGTACATTCCTTCTCCATCACTTAACCACCCAGGAGACTAGGGAGGGTCCTTCTGAGATGTTTTTTCACACCTTGTTTCCTACTGAGGGCGAAGCTGCTTCTTATCTAACCATTGTCCTGATTGCAACTCTTCCTCTCTGCCTCTCCCAAGGTCATCCCCACATACCATTTCAATGTATTAAACATTGAGTTTGGCAAACCGTTGTACGGAGCTGATTTTACAAGGCACATGGATGCTTCCTGTGTGCTTGTCATAAGATATTACTACTACTACTTCTACTACTACTACTTCTATTACTACTACTACTACTACTACTACTACTACTACTACTATTATTATTATTATTATTATTATTATTATTATTATTATTATTATTATTATTATTATTATTATTATTATTTTCTGTTGGCATTTGACCACAATTCCCATGCTACATGTTGCTCGGCACATCAGGTTGACGCGCTCTGCTATTTCTAGAAGACAATGCTTCTTTTCCAAAACTAATGCTATTCCCTATGAAGACCACAAGAAACACAACATACAAGACTTACAAAAAAAGCAACAACAATATGATGGCATCATGGTGTTTATAATGAGAGCAATGTAGTTCCAACCTCTCTTTTTTCCCCTCCCTTTTTAGGTGATCTCTTCCCACCTTTACTTCTCCTGACATTTGAATGGTTTGGTGGCTTCACACAATCAGAAACGAAGAATCAAGAGGGAGTTGGGAGATTACAAAACAAAAACAGCCTCGGTGCATTTCCACAATTATGTCGGTGTGCAATCAAAGCATATGTTGCCCATTTGCTGTAATTTTATTCCTAGGAAAACATGCATTTTCAAATATGCCTCTAATACATGGCGACATGCTTAGAGATACGATAATGAAAAGATAAAAAAAATGAAATAAAATACATTTCAAAACATCTTTAACTGCTTCCTACCTGTGGAAAACTAGTGTAGCTAGGAGATAAAATGTTTGTGCTTGTTTTCATGGAAACCTCAAATTACAGAGGAGGAGAAGGGGATAGATAAAGATGAGGGGGGGGGAGGAGGAGGAGAAGGAGGAGGAGGAGGAGGAGGAGAAAGAGAAGGAGCAGATAGATAAATAAGGGTCACGAAGAAAAGGAGAAGGAGAAGCAGAAAGAGGAGAAGAAGGAAGGGGAGGAGGAGAAGGAGTAAATAGATAAATAAGAATGAGGGACAAGAAGGAGAACGAGAAAGAGGAGAAGAGGGGATTGGTGTTAACAGTATATAGGCATACATTTATGTGTATATGTGCATACTGTAAATGTGTACATCGATATATATTGATATTAATCTATCAACTAATATATTTTTTATTGATTTTTGCCAACATTTTTTTATGTTATCCACATATTATTGGAAGAAAGTTACATCAAACATAACGGACACCTATACATGTATAGAATTGTGCTATAATTATTGCAGCACCAATATTTCACAAACAAAAATACCCAGGTGTGTGTCGGCAAAGGGCACCTTTTTTTTTGTCTTTTCACGTGAAAGTACAGCATGAGCATAAGTATGTTGGCAGGGGGGGGGTGTTCTCCCTTTCATTTTGCTAAAAAGCTCTCTCCCCCCTTCCCAAAGTAGCAATAGCCATAGCAACTTATATACCTCTTCACAGTTCTTTCCAGCCCTCTCTAAGTGGTTTACAGAATCAGCCTATTGCCGCAACAACCTGGGCCCTCATTTTACCAAAGGATGGAAGGCTGAGTCAACCTTGAGCCAGTGAGAATCGAACTGCTGGCAGTCGGCAGAATTAGCCTGCAATGCTGCGTTTTAACCACCACGCCACCACGGCTCTTCAAGTGCTGCTTTTTTACTTGTTCAGCAGTAGCATCTCCTTCAGAGATCACTCTGCCTGGCTGAGAGAGATAGGGAGAGATAGGAAGAAGGAGAGGAAGAGGGAGAGAGGGAGAGAGAAACGGAGAGAGGGAGAGGGAGGGAGGAGAGGGAGAGAGGGAGAGAGGGAGAGAGGGAGAGAGGGAGAGGGAGAGATAGGAAGAAGGAGAGGGAGGGAGGGAGTGAGAGAGAGAGAGAGGGAGGGAGGG
>NW_015388462.1:132685-135732 GCF_001527695.2 Protobothrops mucrosquamatus
GAGAAGGAGAAGGAGAAGGAGAAGGAGAAGGAGAAGGGAGGGAGGGAGAAGGAGAAGGGAGAAGAGAGAAGGGAGAGAGAGAGAGAGAGAGATGGAGGGAGAGAGAGAGAGAGGGAGAGAGAGGGAGAGAGAGGGAGAGAGAGAGAGAGATTAATTTAAGCACTTTGTCTCACTTTTTCTTCCATGGCCAGTTTCTTGGTTACATGGATCAGGAGCTTCATTAAAAGGAAGTGATGGGAGGATATGCATTAGAAAATGCTTCTAGTTATTTAATTGATTATTAGGCTTTTTTTCATCCCGTGTCGATGTAAGTCATTGCACGGCTATGCCCACTTGGAAGTTCAGCCTTGGGCCTCTTAAACCATGACTTCCCAAAAGTTTCCCTCAAGTGCCTGGCATTCTTTCCAACTGCTTGACAAACTCGGTTGGGCTCTCCTGCAGATGTTACCCAGACAGAAACTTGGCAAAATCGCTCAGGGCCAGGGATGTAGAAAGTAGATGCAACAACATGCATTTCACATTAGCCTTTTTTTTTCTTCTCTCAGTTTGTGATAAATTATGAAAAAGGCATAACAAAGAATTTGATCTCACCATAGGGATTATTCTTTCCTGCAGTCAGTTTGTTTATTTTAATGGATCTCATCACCCATCGCTAGCTTTATGTTTTTATGGAGTGACGGTATGCTGCAATTAAATTAAATGACGGGTGCAGGAAACTTTGCTGTGGTTGGCTTCAAGGGCCCCCAATTTTGGGATAAATGTTTCATTTCTCTAGCACTTTTATTTTTTGATATTGGGGGATTTGAAAGGGAAAAAAAGGTATTCTATGTTCTAATATTCTAGAACATAGAATAGTAAGATTGGAAGAGAACCTGGATGTCTTCTAATCCAACCCCCTGCTCAAGCAGGAGATCCTATATCATTCTGGACAAATGGCTGTCCAATCTCTTCTTGAAAACCTCCAGTGATGGAGCACACACGACATCTGAAGGCAAGCCATTACTTGATTAATTTTCTCACTGTCAAGAAATTTCTTCTTAGTTCTAGGTTGATTCTCTCCTTGATTAATTTCCATCCATTGCTTCTTGTCTTCCCTTTGGGTTCTTTGGAGGATAAGTTGACTCCCTCTTCTCTGTGATAGCCTCTCAAGTACTGGAAGACTGCTATCATATCACCCCTAGACCTTCTCTTCACCAACTAGAAATAGAATAGAATAGAATAGAATAGAATAGAATAGAATAGAATAGAATAGAATAGAATAGAATAGAATAGAACTGGAAGGGACCTTGGAGGTCTTCTAGTCCAGTCCCCTATACCATTTCAGACAAGTGACTGTCTAGTCTCTTCTTAAAGACCTCCAGTGATGGAGCATCCATGATTTCTGAAGGCAAGCTGTTCCACTGGTTAATTGTCCTCACTGTCAGAAAGTTTCTCCTTAATTCCAGGTTGCTTCTCTCTTGGGTCAGTTTCCAACCATTGTTTCTTGCCCTGCCTACAGGTGCTTTGGAGAATAGTTTGACATCCTCTTCTTTGTGGCAGCCCCTCAAATACTGGAATACTGCTATCATGTTGCCCCTGTTTCTTTAGACTAGCCAAACCCAAGTCTTGCAGCCGTTCTTCATATGTTTTAGTCTCCAGGCCTTTGATCATATTAGTTGTTCTCCTCTGAACGTTTTCCTAAGTCTCAACATCTTTTTTGCTGTATGGTGACCAAAATTGGTTGCAGTATTCCAGGCGTGGTCTCACTAGGGTTTTATAAAGCGGCACAAATGCTTTGCGTGATCTTGATTCTATGCCTCTGTGCATACAAACCAGGATTGTATTAGCTTTTTTGGCTGCTGCTGCACACTGCTAACTCATAGTTAAGTGATCGTCCACTAGAATTCCTAGGTCCCTCTCACAGTTACCTAGTTCCCTCAATTGTTCATTGTATGGTTTAATCTCCAGAGCCCTTATCATTGTGGTTGTTCTTCTCTGCTCTCTTTATAGTGTCTCAACTCTTCAATGGAAGGGACAGCTCTTTACTTATATAGCATCTATGCATTCTGTAGTCCAAGTTGTTAGAGCATATAAAGCTAGCACTTCACCATTTTTAATTTGAAGATAGACACGAGAAATGGACAAAAAGTTCAAGAGGGTTGGGCTAGGGTGCAAAGATGTTGACCTGAAGATCAGATATATTTATTTTTTTTGCACTTGCAAGCAGAGATGAAAATATGGCAAGGATTTATGCGGGAGGTTTTCAACTTCAACTAAACTAAGTCTGCTTCAGTCCTGGGATGCTGCGTGCCCGTGTGTGTGTAAACTAAAGATATTGCCCCAAAGCAATTTCTTAAAGCAAGACATTCATTACACATTTGACATTACATGAACCGAAGGTCTGATGTTAATTGCAAATGCACTGGCAATCTCCTTCCCAGGCTGTGCTTAAATGATCGCTGTTTACTAAGTATTATCATGTTGAGATTAATTGTGCATTTTTTATTATCTGCTAATTACTTTTTCTAACTTGGTCCAACAGAAAGTGAAAGAACTGAGCTGAACCTTTGAAGTCTGCCGCCCCTCCCAAAAAAAAGTTCTTAAGATGGACAGGCTTTTTCTCTACCCTGGGTTAAGGTCACAATAAAGTTGCATGTCCCTTCTGATAGCGGAAAATATCTGGATTTTGAAAAAAAACAACACAGAACATAAGGCCAGTTTCAATACTTATTGCATTTAGCTAGGTCAAAGCAATTGCTGGAAAAGTCTGCGATTCCTTTGGTCTACTCCAGAATTTGGGTGATATTATGCTTTTTAAAAAGTCTCCACTTGCATCATAGACTTAACAATAACAATAATAGAGTTGGAAGGTGTTGTGTTCTTTGTATTCCCCCCCCTTAATCCCCTATGCATATCCTGATCACCCATTAAGGGTGATTGCCCTTCACCATTGATCGCCCATTAAGGGTGATTGCCCTTCACCATTGATCACCCATTAAGGGTGATTGCCCTTCTCCATCTGCATACAGTTTCATGCCCGTTGCTGGTTGGCTAACTAGCAACAGGGT
>NW_015388462.1:139337-140454 GCF_001527695.2 Protobothrops mucrosquamatus
TCATGCCCGTTGCTGGTTGGCTAACTAGCAACAGGGTCTTGCCAGCCAATGGAATTGTGTGATTACAAGCCAGGGGAATCCCATAAAAGAGGGCTCCCCTGGCCCAGAGAGCCAGTCCGGATTTACTTGATGCCTTGCCAATAAACCAAGAGCTGACTGTCACTCGACTCGTGTCTTACTGCCTGCGCGATCCAACAGAAGGGACCTTTGAGATCTTCTAGTCCAACCCCCGGCTCAGGCAGGAAACCCTATACCATTTCAGACAAATGGTTGTCTAATCCCTTCTTAACTTTGGTATTTTAAATTCATATCAGGTGTAATATTCAGGTTTAAAACAATCGTACTTTCAGTGTAAGTCCTACTCCACATTATTACCACGGGTTCATTTTACAGGTTGGCAACTAACCTGAAACAGCTTAACCAGCATTGATATTAAATGGAAGAATTGTAATTTTCATGACATTAAATGGAAGAATTGTAATTTCCATGTGTTGTGATTCCTCGCCAGCCAGTGGACCCGGCAGCTGAGTCAGAGGAATCAGAGGAGGAGGTGAAGGGGCCTGGAGTGACATTAGAGTCAGAGGAAGGCTCTGAGGAGCTCCAAGACTTACAGTCCAATGAGGAGCCTCTACTCGCGCTCAGGCTGAGACACAGCTGTGCTGGGAACCTGAGTTGGACAGTGATGAAGAACAACTGGGAGATATCCAGGATGCATGAAAATGCCTGCAAGAGAAGCGAGTAGGACAGAGGAATGCAATGGAGCGGCTCCAAAGGCAAAGGAGAAAGCATTAGGAAGCCATGCCTTGGCTGCATAATAAAAGGGATGGTGTGGGAGGGGCTGGTTGCCGAAGGCAACCGTTCGTGTTGAGGATCGAGTTTCTGTGAACTGTGTTTTCTTTGCCTTGGACATTGACTCAGGTCTGTGAATATTAAAAGGGGATTGTTTTTTTCCTGCGGTTCCAGCCTGCTTGTTGGAAGAGGGGTTTCTCCTTGTGAGCTTAACAAGGACTCACGTAGGCTGGGACAGAACACCGTGATATTAAATGGAAGAACTGTAATTTGCAGTTCAGTCAGATGATTTTAATGGTGTTGGGTGAAAATGAATTCAAGGAGGACA
>NW_015388462.1:143643-147661 GCF_001527695.2 Protobothrops mucrosquamatus
TCAGAGTCAAACGGAAAAAAGGAGAATCGTGGAATATCCTCTAAGATCAAATACAAGAGAAACTTGTTGAAGCTCATATTCAAGCCACACAGCTTAATAATAATAATAATAATAATAATAATAATAATAATAATAATAATAATAATAATAATAATAATAATAATAATAATAATAATAATAATAATAATAATAATAATAATAATAATAAAGTTGGAAGGGACCTTGGAGGTCATCTAATCCAACCCCCTGCTCAGGCAGGAATCCCTATACCATTTCAGACAAATGGCTGTCCAGTCTCTTCTTAAAAACTTCCAGTGTTGGAGCATTCACCACTTCTGGAGGCAGGTTGTTCCACTGGTTAATTGTTCTCACTATCAGGAAGTTTCTCCTTAGTTCTAGGTTGCTTCTCTCCTTGATTAGTTTCCATCCATTGCTTCTTGTCCTGCTTTCAGGTGCTTTGGAGAATAGCTTGACTCCCTCTTCTTTGGGGCAGCCCCTGAGATATTGGAACACTGCTATTGTGTCCCCCCTCGTCCTTCTCTTCATTAAAGTAGACATGCCCAATTCCAGCAACTGTTCCTTGTATGTTTTAGCCTCCAGACGTCTAGAAAGAGCACAGAGAAGAGCAACAAAGATGTCTAATCATCTTTGTTGCTCTTCTCTGTGCTCTTTCTAGAGTTTCAGCATCTTTTTTACATCGTGGTGACCAAAACTGGATGCAGTATTCCAAGTGTGGCCTTACCAAGGCATTGTAAAGTGGTATTAATACTTCATGTGATCTTGATTCTATCCCTCTGTTAATGCAGCCCAGCACTGTGTTGGCTTTTTTGGCAGCTGCAGCACACGGCTGGCTCCTATTTAGGTGATTGTCCACTAGGACTCCTTATGCAACATTATCTATAAGGTCTTTCATCCATGAGAAGGCATCTCATTGTTAGGTAGACCTCAACTTACAACTACTATACAGTTGAGCCCAAAATTTCTGTTGCTAAGTGAGACAGCTGTTAAGTGAATTTTGCCTCATTTTACGACCTTTCTTGCTACTGTTGTTAAGTGAATTGCTGCAGCTGTTAAGTTAGTAACAGGGTTGTTACGTGAATCTGGCTTACCCCATTGACGTTCCTTCTCAGAAGATCACAAAAGATGACTGGGATCCTGCAAACGTCATAAATATGAGTCAGTTACTACGCATCTGAATTTTAATCACATGACCATAGGGAGTGTGATAAGTGTGTGAAAAATGGTCATAATAACAATGATCTCTGTTTTCAATGCTGTTGTAACTTTCAACAGTCACTAAATGGATTGTTGTAAGTTGAGGACTATCTGTATATCGTTTGAGATTTCCCCCTCTCTTTTTATTATGTTAATTATTATGTTAATAACAAGTAAAGTATTATTGTTATGGTTGGTTCCTCAGTCAGCTGGATGTATAGAATGGATTTGTCATTTTTATCTAACTTTTGAGTCCTTCCCAAGAACTTGGGACAGGCAGATGTTGTTGTTTAATGGTATTAAAGTTATCATCTCAGGATGTCAGCAGTTACAAAACTGCCTTTTGCAATTGACTGATGGCAATTTTGTCAATACCGATGGCGTTCAAGTAGTGTTTCAAGATTGCACCCAAGCTATCTACCTTTATTGCAATTATCTCGGCTTTCTTTTACCACAGTCTATGGAGATTCTCAGTCGTCCAGGTCATGGTTATCTTAAAGGTGCTTTTTCAAGAGGCAACTGGACTTTCTTGTTTTTCTTTGAAGACGTTTCGCTTCTCATCCAAGAAGCTTCTTCAGTTCTGATTCTGGTGGGGAATGGAAGGATTTATATTACTTGCAGACAGGTGGTCATTTGCATTCTTTTAGAGAGTTGCTGAGGCCACTTGGAGGTTTATCTGTGTCCACAGGGTCACCTGAATAGTGCAAATGGGTGTGGAGCCTTCTTGGAGTTGCTGAAAGGACTATGTTGTAGACTGGAGATAGATGATGTCATATCCCTCCCCTTCTGTTGAGAGAGGGCTGTTCAGTTTTAACCTAGATGACCTCTTTGACCCCTCTTTCAAACCAGCAGTCCTCTCTGTCCAAAGTGTGGACTTTGCTGTCTTTGAAAGAGTGGCCTTTGTCTTTTAAATGCAGATGAACTGCTGAATCCTTGCCCTGATGGGTTTGTTCTCCTATGTTGCGCCATGCATTTATGACATGGTTGTTTTGTTTCCCCAAAGTAGAGATCTGCACATTTCTCATTGCATTGTACTGCATATACCACATTGCTCAGTTTGTGTCTGGGTGTTTCATCCTTGAGGTGGACAAGATTCTGCCTTAGTGTATTCTTGGGTTTAAACTGTACACATATGTTGTGTTGGCTGAAAATTCTCCTGAGCTTTTTCAATATTCCTGCAACATATGGAATGATGACCTTGCTTCGTTTTGCCACAGTCATTCTACTTCTATCTGCAGGTCTTTGTTATTTTGTGATTTTTGACCAGTTCTTCCTCTTTTGTCCATTTTTCACTCGGTTTCTGAACTTATAAAGTAGAATTGTAGGAGCTCTTTCCAGAGTTGAAAACCAACATTCATAAGTTTGTGGTTAGCAGGAGCTGAGGCAAGCGACGGGGGCTCACTCCATCCCGAGGTGGTAGAACTCAACCTGCACAGACCTTCTCTGGCATCTTTTAAGCCACTGAGCCACTGCGCTTCACGTGTGTAGATGTGGCCCATCTAAACAAGCTAATAGGGAAGAGAATAAGCTTCAGTCTGTGAAATTGGAAAGAACTTTGGATGGTATTTTTTTAGGTGAATCAACCTAATTTAACACCTTTCGCACCAGAGTTAAACAAACAAACAAACAAACCCAAACCAAAATTATATTCTCTCTATATATTGTGGTATCATTTCAGCTCTGTTTTTTTGCAAAATAAATACAGTCTGCATCTCCCCGTCTTCTGAATCCCACACTAATCCTGAAGTTGACAAGACAGAAGCACCTCTGCGCTTAATTGTTGGGTGGCGCACATTCAAATGCCATTTGTAATTTTTAATTGTAAATCATCGGCAGTCTTCAGTCTGCTCTCACCAAACCTGCCGAACGCTACGAGCACAATTTTCACAACTTAATCGTCTGGCCCTCTCTGACGGCACACCAGACTTTTCACACTATTAACTAACACTCTGCTTCACTCCGCCAGTGAACTGTTGACAAGATCACTTTAGCAAGTCTGAATCGTAGCAAACATCAAGGAAATCAAGAGCGTGTTTGGCAGGAGACAGACGAATAAGACCAACCAAGTAATTTAGAGAGAAAAAGTCATTCCGAAATTAGTTCTTCTGTGTTATCTCCCCAGCAAGCATTAAACACACTTTCTTTAAAACCCACAGTGCCATCACTTCCTTCACGCTTATGCTAAATGTCTAGGGTTGTTTTTTTTTAATTCACTTCAAAAGCAGCATCTTTATTAGATAAAAACAAAAACCAGAAACAAAGATTAAGGGTTGAATGAATGTACTTATTTAAATTTCACTCAGGGTCTCATTTTTTTTCCTTCTTAAGTTTGTTTAAACCCATTTTCAGATTTCTTTCTATTAAGAAAAGGCGGTATAAAAACGTCTGTGCCTTTCCATCATGTTTTTGGAGTAATCTTCAAAATGGATTTGTTGCAAGTGATTTTCTCCTGGGTAATATATTCTCCCAATATATACATTTTGGTCTGTGCACTTTTAAAACCGTTACACACATTTGCTAAGAGAGAATACCAGCTCATGACTTCCCTCTTCGGATGTTGGAAATGTCTGTCAAATAACAGTTCATTAAACTGAAACATTAACCATGTATTTTCTTGAGCTTAACCATGTATTTTCTCTTCAACTTACTCATTATTTGTATCAGTGCTGTTCTGGTTGTTTAATACCATGGTTTTTAGCACCATTTTTTTTACTCTCACTTTTCTTAATTTTACTTCCCCACTGCTTTTTAATTTTATTGACTATGGTCTGCCACACAATTTCTTTTGGCAATTATACTGTTA
>NW_015388462.1:149447-153820 GCF_001527695.2 Protobothrops mucrosquamatus
CTGCTTCCATCCTGCGACGATATCTGTAATACCATCAAACATCCACATCTGCCTATCCCAGGTCCTGGGTAAGGACTCGATAGGTAGACAAAATGCCAAATCCAGTCTGAACATCTGGCTGACTGTGCGATGATCCATAATAATAATAATAATAATAATAATAATAATAATAATAATAATAATAATAATAATAATAATGATGATGATGATGATGATGATGATGATGATGATGATGATGATGATGATGATGATGATGATAATGGTTGGGACATCTGATTTTGAATATTATGTTCCCTCAACATAGTTCTTATTCAACAACCTTCATACCTTCTAGATTTTGTTATGATTCTGGAACTTCCTGACCTGAATTCTCAACCACACCACACACTCTCTATTGCGTATGGTTGAATTTTATTCCAGAAAAAGAGAAGAGAACATAATTTAGAAAGGGTGGGAACTTAAGAGAATGTTCTCAAGAACCTGTTGGCAGGCTGGGATCATTCTGAATAGAATGCATTTACTTCTGAATAGAGAGAAGAAATATTGAGACTTCTTAATCTAACCTTAATAACTGATTGACAATTATTATTATTTTTAAAACATATTTTATTGGTTTTTTTAATTCTTAAGAAAAAGTACTCAGGACACACCGTGGTGTTTGGGTAATCAAACATTCAAATGTAAAAACATATATAAACAACTCAACTCAATACATTCACTATCCCCTCTCTATTTCCCTTAAATAGCATAATACGTGTAAAATATTCCATTTCTAAATTAAATTTCTATTACTACTAAACCTGTTTTAAAGACTTTATCAGTTTACAATTACCATAATCAAATTTGACTTTAAATCAACAAGTTATCAATTCAGGTATCCCTTCCAGATGTATTCTGATTCTTAATCTCTCTCATCCCTAATTTTATCACCAATCTGGTTTATTTCTTCTTCCACTACACAATAGATATCCTAATTAAAATAAAATCTTAATCTACCCTATACATGTATAATCTCACAGTCAAACTGATTGACAATTATTAATCAATTAATAAAAACACTCACATTTTCATACAATATTGTGATACAGGCTTGAAAATTGTCTGTATCATGCAAATATATGCAATTACTTTGCTCTAATAAGAATTGTATGTATGTACAATTCTTACACATATACTGTATACACACACAGATACACATATAGAGTGACATACACTTTTATTATATACATGGATATTTAAAAAAATAAATAGAAAAGTTTATCATGAGAAATTGCTTTGCTTACAAATATTACGGCAGAAATATTTTCAAATTGATATGACGTTTTTCTTTGAATTATTTGGATAGCTTATACTAAGAAAGAAGAGAACGGACTGATCTTTTTTCTTTAAAAAAATGAGTTCTCTCAAATTTATTCATCCTTACTTTTGAGTACATGACATTAATAGGATTTCATTTTACATCTAGATAGCTGTCAAGAGAGATAGAAGAGATAGCTTTCTTTCTTTTTTTTTAATTTGTATTTTTAAAAGATAAAACCGTCATGCAATTTAGTGGTAGTAATATAATAGCACAATCTCCAGCTAGAAAAAAAAAAGAAACCTTAAATTTTATAGCTCTATTTTCAGTGGGAATATGAAATTCTGGAAACTTTACTCCGGAGAAGTGTAAATTTCAAGGAATGACATTGAATATTATTCATGATAACAACCCTTCATAAAAAATCGGTGCTGTTTAGGAAGGATGATATATTAATGAAATGGATTTTTTTTTAAAATCAAGCAGTTTAATATTTTGACATGCTATTATATACCTACCCACCCACACAAACACATATTCTGTAAGGATAATTTTCTTGACAGTTAGAACAATTAATCAGTGGAACGGCTTGCCTCCAGAAGTTATGGATGCCCCCTCACTGGAGGTTTTTTAGAAAGAGATTGGACAGCCATTTGTCTGAAATAATATAGGACAGGGGTTCCCAACCTTGGCAACTTTAAGACCTGTGGACTTCAACTCCCAGAATTCCCCAGCCAGCCATGCTGGCTGGGGAATTCTGGGAGTTGAAATCCACTGGTCTTAAAATTGCCAAGGTTGGAGACCCCTGATATAGGATCTCTTATTTGAGTAGGAGGTTGGACTAAAAAACATCCTAGGTACCTTCAAACTGTGTTATTCTGTTCTGTCCTGTCCTGTCCTGTCCTGTTCTGTATTTGTATATTGCCTGTTATTTTGTACTGATTATTGCAAAAGAGCCAGTGCGTGAATCTTAGAGATGCAAACTTTCTAAGCCAATAGGATCACCTTAGTTTATCTTAGATAACCCACCTGCCAACTCTTCAACGAATAAGATTTGGAGAACTATTATTGAATATGGGCTATCGTGCTTGTCATGTGTCTGATTAACGAAACACTTAAAAGGANATGTATTTTCTTGAGCTTAACCATGTATTTTCTCTTCAACTTACTCATTATTTGTATCAGTGCTGTTCTGGTTGTTTAATACCATGGTTTTTAGCACCATTTTTTTTACTCTCACTTTTCTTAATTTTACTTCCCCACTGCTTTTTAATTTTATTGACTATGGTCTGCCACACAATTTCTTTTGGCAATTATACTGTTAATAATAAAACTAATGCAGATAATTTACAAAATCATGTGTGTTCTCATATTATAGGACCAAATGTAGACATTGAGAAAAAGAATGGACATTTAATAATAATAATAATAATAATAATAATAATAATAATAATAACAACAACAACAACAACAACAACAACAACAACAACAACAACAACAATAATAATAATAATAATAATAATAATAATAATAATAATAATAATAATAATAATAATAATAATAATAATAATAATAATAATAATAATAATAATAAAAAAGTTGGAAGGGACCTCGGAGGTCATCGAGCCCAACCCCCTGCTCAGGCAGGAAACCCTATACCATTTTGGACAAATTTATGTCCAGTCTCTTCTTAAAAACTTCCAGTGTTGTAGCATTTACCGCTTCCGGAGGCAGGTTGTTCCACTGGTTAATTGTTCTAACTGTCAGGAAGTTTCTCCTTAGTTCTAGGTTGCTTCTCTCTTTGGTTAGTTTCCATCCGTTGCTTCTTGTCCTGCCTTCAGGCACTTTGGAGAATAGCTTGACTCCCTCTTCTTTGGGGCAGCCCCTGAGATATTGGAACACTGCTATCATGTCCCCCCTCATCCTTCTCTTCGTTAAACTAGACATACCCAATTCCAGCAACCGTTCCTTATATGTTTTAACCTCCAATCCCCTAATCATCTTTGTTGCTCTTCTCTGTACTCTTTCTAGAGTCTCAGCATCTTTTTTACATCATGGTGACCAAAACTGGATGCAGTATTCCAAGTGTGGCCTTACTAAGGCATTGTAAAGTGGTATTACTACTTCACGTGATCTTAATATTAGATATGGTCCCTAAATGAAAATATTCTGGTCCTTTACCTGGCATGCTAGCCCAAATCAATCACACCAGATAGTTGGAAAAGAAAAAAAAAGAACTTTAATTTGTAAAGAAAGGGGTTAATTGGAAGCAAGTTTGCTTGGAGCGGACCCCATTTTATATAATTTTTAAAAAGCATACCTTACCGTGAACCATTCATGGGAGAATAGATATTATAAACTAACATCATTAGTAACATCATTCATACATCTTCAGTACTCAGAGTAACACAGTTCATCTAAAAACTGGAAAGTAAGCCAAGTTTTTTACGCTATCACTTAACACTCCCCCTTACTAAAAAGATTCCTAAGCAACTTGGTACCACATTCTTACCCATAACCTCAATGGTCTGGCATTCCTGTGGAAGAGGCAGGTGGTCTTACCTAAGATGGTGTCCTTTTAACCAAGCAGTTTAAGTCCACTCCAATAGATACAAGACACTACATCTTTTTCTATGTGCTAAATAATACTTAATAATAAATCAAAATACATTAAAACAGACTGTCCCAACAAAAAGAAGATTAACATATAATAATAATAATAATAATAATAATAATAATAATAATAATAATAATAATAATAACAACAACAACAACAACAACATGAAGCACACTGAAGTCAAGAAAAAGATCAGAGGTGAATACATCAAGAGAGTGAAGAAGATCTTAAAGTCCAAACTCAATGGAGGAAATACCATCAAGGCAATCAACACCTGGGCAATTCCAGTCATTAGATACACAGCTGGAATAGTGGACTGGACTCAAGCAGAACTAAAAGCAATGGATAGGAAGACCAGAAAAATAATGACAATGAATCATGCCCTTCATCCACGAAGTGATATTGACAGACTTTATCTACCAAGGCAAATAGGTGGGCGTGGAATGCTGCAAGTACATC
>NW_015388462.1:156808-158668 GCF_001527695.2 Protobothrops mucrosquamatus
CTGTTATTTTGTACTGATTATTGCAAAAGAGCCAGTGCGTGAATCTTAGAGATGCAAACTTTCTAAGCCAATAGGATCACCTTAGTTTATCTTAGATAACCCACCTGCCAACTCTTCAACGAATAAGATTTGGAGAACTATTATTGAATATGGGCTATCGTGCTTGTCATGTGTCTGATTAACGAAACACTTAAAAGGATTTTCAGGCATATTTTCTCCTAAAAGCATTTATTAAGGTTACAGAGACGTCAGTACAGCATGGTGGAAATGCTTAGGTCTGGCTTCTCTTCCGTTACGCATATACATTCTAAGCATTTCCCACTCCCTTATTTTGGGGTCAAGGTTCACATCTTCCAATCAACTTGGAAGATGTGATTTACTTCAGGTTTCTTTCTCCCGGGCTATCCTCATGCTCCTCCCTCTTTCCCAGTTGCTGGTTTAACTATATAAATACCAGACAGTTCTGCATATTGTCAAAGCAAGTATATACAGTATTTGCAGCATTGACAGTGCTCTTATTTACATTAATGGTTAAGCCTGAGTCCCATCAAACTGCTGAAAGACAAAAGCATCTTTGAAAACCCACTGGGTAGGAAGAGCTACAGGCTGCTTATGTTTGTTGTCCTTTGCCCTTTTTAAACGATGTCTTTGTCATGAATGTGAAATTTTAGGACTTTAGTACGGATGCTTCTTTTCTTGTTAGGAAAAAACAAACAAACATTTTGCTAGATTCTGAACTTGTTTTTATATCGGAAGGCATGGATTTATCTTTGTCCAATATTTTTGATAAGTGCATCTTTGCCCTCAAAGTTCATTGTTTTCCATAATGTGTAAGTTTATAGAAAACTTGGCCTTTGGTCCTTCAACCAGATGCCTTTCCGTGTGTCTGCAGAGAAAATCGTGCTATAAATATGCAAAGTACTTCAGGCAGTTATTATTAGTATGTGCTAGATGGCTCTGGTGATGCTCTGGATCTGCTTCTGCACATTTGCCCCTTCCTATGTGAGCGGCGTCTGAGGAATTTCAGATCCAGCCTTCTCTGATTTTGTAAGAATTTACAGCCTCTTCTAGCATTCTAGTGTCACTTTAATAAAGCCATCATAAGAGTAGACCACATAGCTGGAGTTAACGCAGGCTCATCATGTAAAACTATCACGCTAGCCTGTAAATTCATTCTGTGCATTTTCTTCTCTTTTCTCCAACAACAGTTGGAAAGTAAAAGGATCGAGAAAGAAAAAAAACAACTCATGAAATATGAAGGGTAAGCGATGCCTACCCAGAACAGAATGGGGCAACTCGCCACAGGACAATTTGCTGTGGGACAATTCAACAATTCAATTTAATTATTTAGAATAGTTAAAAAATATTATAATTTTTGTCATTCAAATTTCATTTTGTCCTTCCTTTGGCATGCTTTCCTTAATGATTCCGTTCTGCTATTTCTTCGATATTAGTGTAACTCTTGTTCTGCGGCAAGTTGTCCCGTGGCAAGTTGTCCCGTGGCAAGTTGGCCGTGGTGAGTGGGCTGTGGCGAGTGGACTTTGGCAAGTTGACTGTGGAGAGTTGACTGTGGTGAGTTGACTGTGGCGAGTTGACTGTGGAGAGTTGACTTTGTAGAGTTGACTGTGGAGAGTGGACTGTGGCAAATTGGCTGTGGAGAGTTGACTTTGCAGAGTTGGCTGTAGTGAGTTAACTGTGGAGAGCTGACTTTGCAGAGTTGACTGTGGAGAGTTGACTTTGCAGAGTTGACTGTGGAGAGTTGACTTTGCAGAGTTGTCTGTAGTGAGTTGACTGTGGAGAGTTGACTTTGCAGAGTTGTCTGTAGTGAGTTGACTGTGGAGAGTTGACTTTGCAGAGTTG
>NW_015388462.1:160284-162193 GCF_001527695.2 Protobothrops mucrosquamatus
TAATAGGGTAGGTTTTAATTCATTTGGGAAGAAAATTAAATTCTTCCATATTCTTGATTAAAAAACCCTGCAAGTTTCTTATCCCCAAAATGTTACAAAAACTATTCAGCTAGCACATTATTTTCCCCTTTCCCCATAGGATTAGTATAATTATAAACACAAAGCAAAAATATATTTCAAATAATATTTAATTTTCTAGGGAGTGAAAGTTAAATTTTTATGCAGGATGTAATTGAGAATATATTTATTAGTGTAATTACTATTTCACTAAAATTAGTGATATTCATATTTACAGAAAACTGCCATAGCTGTTTCATAGTTGTACCCCATTTTTAGCAGCAAGTATTTTCACGTCATTTAACCATTTCTTATATTGTTTGTTAGGGCAGTTTTATGTGAATTAATGGAAGATTATTTGCATTTTCCTAGAAATAATACTGTGCATGGTTAAATGAAAGAGTTAAAGTGGAATTCTTTAAAAATGTCTTTAAAATGTTTTGTTAATCATTTAATTGCATACTATGTCTTTCATTTCACTTGCTCTAGTTTCCTTGCTAAGTGTTCAAGATGGAAGGACGACTTTGTGAATCTGCTGGATTTTAATACATTGTTTGTCCAAGGTTTCATCAAGATCTTGTTTATGTAGGAGAAGAAGAGACATAGCCTGGGGATGGGGTTAAGAGAGTTATCAGTCTGGAGTCATTACAACGCCACAAGTGATCCCAATTACAATTTTCCTTGAATTCCATTGATTTTTATCTAGTGCCAATTTCATTCTTCCAATTTCATTTTCAGTAGTGTGGATATTGAATGTTATTAATACTTATTTTCATATATTTTGAGTGGACAAAGAGCTCAAATTTCTGCCTAATGTTAATATTTTCATATAGCGAGCCATGCTACTAACTCATGCATGCTCCACTTATTAATGCTCAAGTCATGTAAACTGTCAGGTTGAAAAAACAGCACCACAGCTTAAGTTCCACTTATGTTGGTTTACTGCTCATGTCCATACACAAGAATCTTGTCGACTAATGGTCAGCATTAAATTGTCATTAGATAAGAGTTGATGGAATTCAAGGGAGTTGGACTTAGAATTTTTATGGAGATGTAATGATGTTAGGCTCAGTCCTCTCTTGACTCCAGCCTGTCCTTCTCCAACCTGTCCTTCTCCCAACAAAAGCATTTGTTCCATCCCCTAATTCACTGGTCATACTCTACTTTGGATATTGTGTCTATTTCCAGAATGCAATCCAAATAAAGAGCAATAAAAATGTTTAGGAATTTGAAAATAAAGTATTTCAGGAAAGCTTCAAGTAAATGGATGTGTTTGCCCCTGAGAAGGGACAATTAAGTTGGGATATGATAGCATACATCAAAATTTAAAGGGCAGGGTCACGCAGGAATATGTTATGATTTGCTTTTCATAAATGCCAAGCACAGGTTATGAAATAATAATAAAGTTACAAGAGAGCTGAAAGAGATGAAGAGCATTTTAGTGGCTGGGGATGGTTACCAGTGGAGCCAACAATCCTGAACAATTGTGGGCTTACTTTCACCGGTGTGTTCTGGATACTTGCTAGGGATGTTTTTAGTTGGCTTTCTGCGTATCGCTCCAATCTAGGAGCATGTTTTGCAGGCAGACCTCGCATACTGTGAACACTATAAATTCAAAATTTTGTGGCTGACAAAGAGTTAGTGGGAGACTAGTATAGCTATTTCAGGCTCATTAGCCCTCATCAGCTAGTCACACCCTTCAGGGATTCGAACCTGGGCAGCTTGCATGTTAGGCAGCTGTATTACCCTTTTGAGCCACAGGTTCCCCCTTATTCCTGTCAGCAGAAACCAGGGAGGATATATATCTTATCTGTTGGGTGAGGCACCCGCTCTTCCAAATATATATATATAT
>NW_015388462.1:165528-167495 GCF_001527695.2 Protobothrops mucrosquamatus
ATTTGTTTGACTACAAGTTTTCAACTCCTGGTCATGAAGCACAAAGCCAAGGCAAAAATTGATCTCAGGAGAACTATAGTCCAGAGGGGCCAAAACCGGTACTGTTTTGTAAATAGGACCTGTAGCGTGCTATCTTAGCACCTTTTATAGGAAGAGTGTCAACGCTGCTAACATTGGACATTCTTGCTTTGACAACATATGGAGATGCAGCCTTTTTTCTTTATTATGCTTGACTCTTAGAATTAGATGATACTGGGGGGAGGGGGAGGAATGTGATGGGAGTTAGTTAGACATACAATATTGTAATAAGAGATGATAAGGCATGGCGGGATAAAAAACTGGGCGGAAAGCCAGCATTTCAAACTAATTGGAGAATGTGATTTATGACTGTTAGTTGTAGGAGGGAATTGTGCTTTGATCTATGTGCTGAAGGGAGGGGAAGTCAGATTTTGGCTTCAACTATATATGTGCCAAAGCTATGCTGCTCAAATAAAGGTTCTTTAAGGTAAACAATGCCTCAAAGTTCTTTGAAGAGTTTCAAAGAATGATATCAAAAAATGATAGCAGTGTTCCAATATCTCAGGGGCTGCCCCAAAGAAGAGGGAGTCAATCTATTCTCCAAGGCGCCTGAAGGCAGGACAAGAAGCAATGGATAGAAACTGATCAAGGAGAGAAGCAACCTAGAACTTCCTGATAGTTAGAACAATTAACCAGTGGAACAACCTGCCTCCAGAAGCGGTGAATGCTCCAACACTGGAAGTTTTTAAGAAGAGACTGGACAGCCATTTGTCCGAAATGGTGTAGGGTTTCCTGCCTGAGCAGGGGGTTGGACTCGATGACCTCCAAAATACCTTCCAACTTTATTATTATTATTATTATTATTATTATTATTATTATTATTATTATTATTATTATTATTATTATTATTATTATTGTTGTTGTTGTTGTTGTTGTTGTTGTTGTTGTTGTTGTTGTTATTATCTGTCAGAATCTTGACAAAGGGCAAGAATAATCGCAAAATTAATACAGGTGCTCCTTGACTTATGATTGTAATTGAGCCCAAAATGTATGTTGCTAAGTGAGACCTTTGTTAAGTGAGTTTTGCCCCATTTTACGACCTTTCTCACCACGTTGTTAAGTGAATCACTGCAGTTGTTAAGTTAGTAACGCAGGTGTTAAGTGAATCTGGCTTCCCCATTGACTTTGCTTGTCAGAAGGTAGCTAAACATGATCCTATGACCCGGGGACACTGCAACTGTCATAAACATGAGTCAGTTGCCAAGCGTCGGAATTTTGACCACATGATCATGGGGATGCTACAACAGTCATGTGAAAAATGGTCATTAGCCACTTTTCTCAGTGTCATCGTAACTTTTAATGTACTTCTTAGTGTCCTCACTGGCCTCCTTATCTGGGGGATTTAGACAGGAGAAAAGTTCAAGAATTTTGATTATTATTTTTTTTTAGTGACACTATACAACCTACTCCTTGTTTTGCCTTATTCCAGCTTATTTCATAAAAATAAATAAAATAAATAATGGCGCTATTAGTAAAAAAAAAAACTCTCAAAGCTATTCAAGAAAAACAGCTAAAGGTAAATTCTTGTCCTAATGAAATCTTAACAGAATTCTGCCTTTAAAACCTCACTATTATAAAATGAAATTAATTTTTTTAACCTCCTGGTTACTATGGCACCACAATGGTACACGAGCCTGGCTCGTGTACCATTGGTACACGAGCCTGGTACACGAGCCTGGTACACGAGCCTGGTACACGAGCCTGGCTCCAGGGAATTATAAACGCTTCTTTACGGGAGGGTGCCTTCCCCGTGGCCTTAAAGGAGGCGGTGGTGAGGCCCCTCCTTAAGAAGCCTTCCCTGGACCCAGATGTATTGGCTAACTATCGCCCGGTCTCCAACCTTCGCTTTGTGGCGAAGGTTGTTGAGAGTGTGGTTGCGCAGCAATTCC
>NW_015388462.1:168490-173306 GCF_001527695.2 Protobothrops mucrosquamatus
GACTGGCCTAAGGGGTAATTTTTAGCGGGGTTTTAAATATAATTTTAAAATAACAAAGGCCAATCTAATATTTCCTTTTAATTATGTTTTAATGATAGTATTTTGGTATTTTTTGTATTTGTTTTTATCAGGCTGTTAGCCGCCCTGAGTCCGCAAGGAGAAGGGCGGGGTAAAAAATCCAATAAATAAATAAAATAAAATAAAATAAATATGAACCCCTGTTTTAAAGACCAAGGTATTTCTTTTCAGGTTTCCAATACAGGCAATGATAGTTTTAAAAACCAAGCAGTTATGTTTATTATGTTAAAAGGTATTGTGTCAGACTGCAAAAAATCCAAAGTTATTTTTCCTAGCTTCCTGACTCTCTTGTCAGGAGGCAGAGAATAAAAGTAGGGCTGGTGTGGGGTGAGAAACTTGGATGGGCTAGTAGGAAGATTGGCTAATGGGCCAGTTTTCAGCTGGTGTTATTATGGGGTGGGTGGATTAAAATTTAATGAATATTTAGGTGGGGTTCCTAAAAAATAATAAAAAGGCGAGTGAATTAAGATTGTATGAATATTTAGATGGAGCAGTATAGGGTTTCCTAAAAAAAAAAAAAGATACAAAAGGGGTGGGTGGGAATTCTTGCCCTAATTAGAATTGGTTTGTGAGACCAGTTCCATAAAAAAGATTCAGTTCCTGAGGAATTTATAAAAAAGATGTGGAGCCCCTGGAAAGAGGGCAAAGAAGAGCATCAAAAATGATCAGGGGGTTGGAGGCTACAACATATGAAGAACGGTTGCAGGAATTGGGTATGTCTAATCTAGAGAATACCCTTTATGCTTCTTGTATTTCCTGATCCCAAATATGTCTCCTCAGAGAGGTTTTTCACAAACTAACTAAAAGCAATTACTAGAACTTCATAGAAGCCAAGAAAAACGTCTATCCACCATTATTATTATTATTTTTGGATAATACAAATTTAGACGTTTGTGTTTCTAGGGAAAAGGCTGCCATTAGGCTCAGGAAAACATATTATACACTAAACATCAGCACATTTCATACACAAGAAACTGAAACCTTATGGGCAAAATTGAGCTACTTAACATAAGTTGACCTCCTCTTCTTTGTGGCAGCCCTTCAAATATTGGAAGACTGCTATAATGTCCCCCCTAATTCTTTTTATTAGACTAGATCAGGGGTAGGCAACCTTGGCTCTTTTATGACTCGTGGACTTCAACTCCCAGAATTCCTGAGCCAGCCATGCTGAGGAGAAAGGGAGAGGTTTCCAAGCTGAGCCACGCTGGCTCAGGAATTCTGGGAGTTGAAGTCCATGAGTCATAAAAGAGCCAAGGTTGCCTACCCCTGGAGTAGATATACCCAATTCCTGCAACTGTTCTTCATATGGTGTATCCTCCAGCCCTCTAGTCATTTTTCTTACTTTTCTCTGCACTCTTTCCATCTCTTTTTTATGGAGATGGTCTCACAAACCAATTCTAATTAGGGCAAGAATTCCCAATTTGAGGGGCATCACAACCCCTTTTGTATCTTTATTATTTTTAGGAAACCCCCAAACTGTTCCACCTAAATATTTATTAAATTTTAATCCACCCACCCTGTAATCCCAGCTGAAAATTGGCCTATCAGCCAAACTTCCTACCAGCCCATCCAATTTTCTCATGACACACCAGCCCTACTTTCCATTTTATTCTCTCCCTCCCATCTACTTTCTCTGCACATTCATCTTCCCAGTCCATTAAAACTTCATTTGAAACTTATTGCAGTACTGAATAATGCTGATTTTTTCTTCTTAAAAATTCATATCTTGCTTCCTCCTCTCTACCTTGGAATTTGCTCAAGACCCCCCCTGAGCTAAGCTTATACTAGAAGAATTCAGTTTAATTTAGATGAATTTCATTTTCTCTCTCCTTTTCTCCCATGTCTCCCTTCCATGTGGCTACAAATCAATATTCTTTCTCCCCCCCCCAAAAAAACCCTTCCAGAATGGATGGAACAACCCATAAAAAATTGAGACAACTCTTTTGAAGTTGAACTTCAACCTTTTGAGCTTTGATGGGTTTTGAATTCAAAGTAAGTAAAGTACCCCAAATCCAAAATATTAGGAATAACTTAAAGACTTGTGTAATTGCTGACATGGTTCCGACTGATGAAACTCTTCAAAGAACTTTGAGGCATTGTTACCTTAAAGAATCTTTATTCGAGTAGCATGGCATTGGCACGTACATAGTCGAAGCCAAAATCTGGATTCCCCTCCCCTAAACACTTAGTATCAAAGCACAATTCCCTCCTCTAATTTACAGTCATAAATCACATTCTCCAATTAGTTTGAAATGCAGGCTTTCCCTCCAGATCTCCAGCCCTATCATCTCTTATTTCAAACAACCTTGAATCACACACTACTACGATCTTGTTATGTCTAACTAATTCCCATGCACATTCTTCCTCCTCCCCCCTCCAGTATCATCTAATTCTAACTCTAAGAGTAATACACAAGTTAAGGAAAATGGCTGCATCTCCTTATGTCAGTGATGCCGAACCTTTTAGAGACTGAGTGCCCAAACTGCAACCCAAAATCCACTTATGCATCGTCGAGTGCCGGGCGGGTGTGGCCCATTGGGTGGGCGTGGCCCATTGGGTGGGTGTGGCCCATTGGGTGGGTGTGGCTGCGGTGGTAATGGCAGACTGGGTGGGACTAAAAAGTTCAATCAATCCCAACTTTGCAAGAACTTTTTTTTTCCCGCAAGAAGTTGAAATTGACTGATTGAACCTTTTTTTTTTTTTTTTTTGCACACGGCGGCGGAGGCCTAAAGCGAAAAGGTTTTATAAAACCCAGCTGAAGGCTTAGGACTGGGGCGACAACGCGCGTGCCCACAGAGGGGGCTCTGAATGCCGCCTCTGGCACCCGTGCCATAGGTTCGCCACCACTGCCTTATGTTATCAAAGCAAGAACATTTGATGTTAGCAGCTTCCCAATTCCCTGTCTTCCATCAATAGGATTATCTGAACCTCAGAAGCTAAGTTTGATGCTGATCTATCATAACTACTGAATGTGTAACTCACCATAACATATGCCCTTCTTAGGTGTTTTGCTTAAACCCAGCAGCTGCCTGTAGCTAAGACTGTCTGCTTTTTTTGTGGATTAAAAGCAGCTGACCTGATTTGGTTGGACAAATCAACCTATTTTGACAGAAATTGCTTATGTATTGTTCATTTCCACAAGCTGCTTTTGTCGAGGGAATCAGCCACTGCACTGCTGAAAAACAGAGAGTTGATTCTCCTAATCAAATTGCTTGAAAGTGATGCCCTGTTTGGCCTATTCTTAAAGTCCTGTGCTCCTTTGCAACTGTTTGCAAACACCTATTATTAAGTTATAAATACATTTCTTGGATACGTTTGGAGCAGGAAGCTCACAACTTTGCTTCCCGTTCTAAATATTCAAAACATAACCAAGATTGTGCAAGTTCCCTCAGCAGGTGCAAGTTCCCTCAGAAATTAAAGCAAGGTAGTGGTGGGATTCAGCCAGTTTGCACCGGTTCGATAAAACTGGTAGCTAATTTTTTTTGTTGACTTCGGTGAACCAGCTGATGCCCTTTTTGCAAGGCCCAAAACAGAACACCGGAAGTGCATGGACACCACTTTCAGAAATCCATTCTGAGCCGGGGAGGCCTCCCAGACACAGAACAGCCCACTGGAAGTGCATGGATGCCACTTCTGGAAGTCCGTTTTGAGCCGGGGAGGCCTCCCAGGGTCAGAATGGCCCACTGGAAGTGCATGGACACCACTTCCGGAAATCTTTTCTGAGCTGGGGAGGCCTCCCACGTCCAGAACAGCCCACCGGAAGTGCGTGGGCACCACTTCCGGAAGTCTGTTCTGGGCCTCAGAGGTCCAGCCCAGAACGGACTTCCAGAAGCAGCATCCACACAGAGAACCGATTGTTCAGGTAGTTGAATCCCACCACTGGCCTGGTTAATATTTAAACATGAGACCACTAGGAAGCCTGAAGGTTGTTAATTTAGATTAGAAAATAAAAAAATATATATATTTTTGGAAAAACCTAGAAAAAGAACATGGAAATCACTTCTCCACCGTTGCCGAGATAACTGCACGGTTGCCTGCATTAAGTCACCAGGAGTTTAACTTGACCTGGAGGCATCTTTGCTTTTACAAAGCAAAATTGTGAGAACAAAATAATGTTTCTCAGTGGGATAAATTCTGGGATAAATTTATCCCGTTGTATTAATGGACCCTTGTAGCTGGGTATGAGTACTTAGAACAATGTTTTAATAAATATTTTGTTATTTCAAACAAAAAGGAGGAAAGAAATATTTACACAGTTTTAGAGTTTGGGAGGAGTCGGGAAAATGTATGGTTTACAGTGGTCTCTAAAAGTATTTAATGCCCAATCACTTTTAGAGAAAAATCATTAACCATAACAAGTCACTGTATCAGGAAAGATCGTACAATGGGGCACAACCCGCTTGACAAAGTTTTCACGTAGCAACATAAATTTTGGGCTCTGTTGCTACTTCTCTGTGTACGTCAACCTGTTGTGGCTCCGTCTTGTGAGCCCCTCTTATCAGAGGAAGAAGGCTCCGAACATGAAGGAGAGGAGATGGCCAGGCCTCCCTCTCCAGGACCCTCCTCTTTGGCAATACCTCAGGTGTCTCCCGACGGAGAAGAGAGTGACCAGGAGCCAGGTGGTTCAGAGATTGGCCAGGAGCCAGGTGTGTCGGATAATGAGGAAGAGAAGTTGTGGCTGGATCCACGCCAGCGTAGGAGCGACAAGCGTGCGCAGCAGAAAAAGAGACATGTCAGA
>NW_015388462.1:173840-174976 GCF_001527695.2 Protobothrops mucrosquamatus
AGCTGAATCTCTGGCAAAGTAGTTTGCTGTGGCTTTAAACTGTGTGTATTGTTTTTGTTTCTGTGTGCTTGGAGTAAAAGGTCTTGGCAGGCAGCTACGGAGCTGCTGCCAAGTTTCTTATCTGTGAAGTGGTGTCTGGAGAAGTCTTTAACCCTCGGCTGGCTGTTTGGGTGTGTGGGTCGGAACGGGGACAGAACACAACCTACACAGACTCCCCACTGTGAAAAAGTAAGACAACAATGTGAAACAGTCTCAGAAATCCCAAACTTTTCTTGACTTCGATGCTCAAAGTGTTATTTGATTAGCAAATAGCTAATATTTGCTTTGTCCAATATTACTTTCTCATTAGTTACTCCAGGGTACAGCTTGTGAGATATCTGATTACTGGCAGATTTCTGCTGGCATCAATCACACCTACTGAACCTTTCAATTACACAGGAAATTATATAGAACCACATTATTTACACTCCCATTTTTATTGGCAATATAACTATTTATCTTTTATAAGCGTGTAAAGCCATCTGGAAGGATATGATGGATGTTTTCGACTAAACACTGTTTTTTCTATTCAAAGAAAAGTCTACAAAAAAAAAAAACAAACAAACACCAGCCATTGCCTAAAAGAATTTGTGCTTTATTATTTTTCTCCATTGCTGGAATAAACAACGACGCGTTCAGATAAAGGTATTTTGAAAACAGGCGGCATCCTATTGTATTTGGCCCCAGATATATCATTCAAAGAAGTAAACATGTTGTTGTGTTTGCAATGGGATCCTAATTAAGCACATTCTGGAGAAAGTGCTTTATTCTGTCAATAAAAGCAAGACCAGTTACATGTATTCAAATTATTCCTTCTTATTTTATTTACTTAATATGTATTCCCTATTAATGTTTCTGACCTGCCTCTCTTGCCATTACCAAATCAATTTAGGTTGTAACTGCAGGAGAGTTGATATCATACCTGTGAGCAAGCATTACGGAGACTTACATGTTCCTTCCACCTCTACTATTATGGGAAGCAAAAGAGGAGCAGATTGGTAGGTAGGTAATTATCTATCTATCTATCTATCTATCTATCTATCTATCTATCTATCTATCTATCTATCTATCTATCTATCTATCTATCTCTGTATCCA
>NW_015388462.1:175901-183501 GCF_001527695.2 Protobothrops mucrosquamatus
ATCCATCCATCCATCCATCCATCCATCCATCCATCCATCCATCCATCGAAAGACAAACTGACAGACAACTATTGATTACAGTAGTAGAAGCAGTGGATACCCATCCAGTCATAGCCTTGATATCTCCATAGAATGGAAAAACATGATAGCAGTGTTCAGTGATTGCAGTGTTCCAATATTTGAGGGGTTGCCACAAAGAAGTGGGGGTTTCTCTAAAGTACCGAAGGCAGGACAAAAAAGCAATGGATGGGAATTAAACAAGGAGAGAAGCAACCTAGAACTAAGGAGAAATTTCCTAACAGTGAGAACAATTAATCAGCGCCATGGCTTGCCTTTCGAAGTTGTGCGTGCTCCACCACTGGAGGTTTTTTTTTTAAAAAAAGAGATTGTACAGCCATTTGTCTGAAATGGTATGGGGTCTCAAGCTTGAGCAAGAGGTTGGACTAAAAGACCTTATTCCTTCTAAGTCTGTTATTTTATTATTCCATTTTCCCCAATAAAGGATACCACGAGAGTTGAAATATAAAATGCCCATTTACTTCAAACTCTATCTCGTTGAAATTGGATGCTGGACCTATCCAAGTTGTTTTCCTGACAACACTGCAAAAGTACTTTGCTTTTGCTTTCTTCTTTTCGGAATTTACAAAACACTTGTTTATCTGATTCAAAAAGTTCTGAAATCCTTTCCAAATGGTCTTAACAAATAGAGAATACTAGCCTTTGTTGATTCAAGGAACTGAATTGCCAGAATCTTTCGAGAACAGTTTGACCTATCTTTCATTTCTCTTTTCTCTGTCTCTTCTACCCTAGTGCTCCCTTTCCTGGAAACGGATTGTCTGCACAAAAAAGGCTTTCTAAAATTAACCAAGTGGGCTCTGAAGTGGAATTTAGCAATCTGAAATAGTTACCAGCCTTTGCAGTGGACCTAGGAAGCAACGATAATTTAGAATTGACTGTGCCTGAACGCCAGCTGTGACCATATCCAAGAAACTTTCCACGGTCGGCATTTAAAAAGTTTTCCTTGACATTTTCTTCTAATTAAACACAGTGATAAAGGGCAAGTAATATTTTTTATACTGTTGATCAACTCATCTGCAATGTTAAGTTATGAGTCATGCTAACTCCAAAGCTGAAAGACATATATTTTTGTTCACTAGGAGGATTGTGCATCGATTCACATGCCTACATTTGATGGAACCAGTCTCACAACATTTTCCCCACGACTTCCTTTTTTTTCTCCCAAACTGTAGCTCAATGCACTCAACAGAGAACTCCCTCTGAAGGGGAAGCTGCTGCTGATGGAGAAAGTAATAATAATAATAATAATAATAATAATAATAATAATAATAATAATAATAATAATAATAATAATAATAATAATAATAATAATAATAACCTGCAACATAACACCCAGGACATAACAATTATTGATAAGAAAGACAAAAAAGTCTGGATAGTGGACGTGGCAGTACCTGGAGACAGCAGAATAGACGAGAAAGAACTGGAGAAGATAACAAAATACAAAGACCTACAAATAGAAATAGAAAGACTGTGGCAAAAGCAAGCAAGGTAGTACCAATAGTAATAGGTGCCTTGGGTGCAATCCCAAAACAACTGGAGCACCACTTGAACACCATTGGCATTGACAAATTCGCCATTAGTCAATTGCAAAAGGCGGCCTTACTAGGAACTGCTTCCATCCTGCGACGATATCTGTAATACCATCAAACATCCACATCTGCCTATCCCAGGTCCTTGGGAAGGACTCAATAGGTAGACAAAAATGACAAATCCAGTCTGAACATCTGGCTGACTGTGTGATGATCAATCATCATCATCATCATCATCATCATCATCATCATCATCATCACTAAAAATGGCTGTGGGACTTGTGTTTGGCTAGTCTAAAGAAAAGAAGAAATAGGGGAGACATGATAGCAGTATTCCAGTACTGAGGGGCTGCCACAAGGAAGAGGGGGCCAGGTGGTTCACCAAAGAACCAGAGGGCAGGACAAGAAACAATGGTTGGAAACTGGTCAAGGAGAGAAGCAACCTGGAATTAAGGCGAAACTTCCTGACAGTGAGGACAATCAACCAGTGGAACAACTTACCCTCAGAAATCGTGGTCACTCCATCACTGGAGATTTTCAAGAAGAGACTAGACAATCAACTGTCTGAGATGGTGTAGGTTCTCCTGCTTAAGCAGGGGGCTGGACTAGAAGATCTCCAGGGTCCCTTCCAGCTCTATTCTATTCTAATAGTTAATAGCAGTATGGAAGATGCCTCGGTAGGCTTTTGAGCTGTACAGTTCTACATGCCGTCTTGTCTAGGTATTTCAAGACCTCCTGTTTCATCCTGAATAGGGAAGTTAAGTCTGCCTTCTACCTGAGATCATGCGCAGAAGAGCAACAGACACTGGTTGTTTTTTTCTACTGCAAGATCACTTGCCACTACAGAGCAATGCACCACCCATAAGGTGGGCATTACAGAAGAGCTTTGATGCAGAGTCTTCAATTATGATGATTGGAATGAGCAACTGGCTTATGCAGACGCTGGGATGGGTGGATTGCCTTAGTACTCTTTTAAAGGTTTAAAGGATGTTATGTTCACTTTTTAATAACCTGCTGGGAACCCTTGCCAAGTTGGTGCTATATGACTGCTGTCAATCAGTCTAGTTATAAATAGTTTTAACGTTTCCTACACCTAGAGAGTGCTATTATACTACAAAGAAAGAAAATCTGACTTTTTGTGGTGGACCTTAGGCTTTTGACACTACCTTACAGCCAACATTTCGTTTCTGCTACTGATTTCCACCATCAAATCTTGTTGAAGTTTTCGATTATTTTTTTTTGGGGGGGAGGGATTTATTTCCCCTCCAAAAAAAAACCTATTTGAAGTATAAGGTCGCCTGCAAGTGCAAAGAGTTGGAGTAGAAGACCTCCAAGATCTCTTCCAACGCTCTTATTCCGTTTAACTGAAGGCATTTATCTTTGCCTGGCGATTTGGTATTCTTCTGTGTTCACTTTAGTTAGATGCACCTCCCATTTCATTTCCCCTCCCCAATCTTTCTCTTAACTGTGGGTCTTTGGTGTTCCCTGAGCTTGGTAGTTTTCTTGCAAACATTTTATTATACAACTGGGAACATAATCAGTGTTATAAGAGATTGGAGTGGAGGAGAAGGAGGAGGAGGAGGAGGAGGAGGAGGAGGAGGAGGAGGAGGACGGCGATGACAACTGTGGGATTCTTGATGCTCTCTGAGCTGCCCTGCTTAAATAAGGCTCTTGTACATTAATCAGATTTTACTTGAACCTCTTTAAAAACCAGTTTGGGAGCTTAACACCCCTTGCCTTCTCTTTGCTCATTCCTGTACATTTCGTGGCCAGAAAAGGTGGGAAGTAATGAACGCATTAAGCAAGCAGAAGTTTCCAGGTCTGTGCTACCTTATCTGAGTTACACCCGAAGAATATTCAAATGCTTTTCCACAGCAGAGCAACAGTGAGATATGAGAATTCTGACTGATAATGTTATAATGCTCCAGGTTTTCAAGAATCGGAGAAGAGAATAATATTCTGCTCCATTCCAGTCCGACTAGCATCAATTCGCAAACTGCTTCCATTCCCGTATCTTGCATTTATGTCTAATGTTGGAATTGTAAATGCAAAAGGACTTATCAAAAAGAGCAATGCTAACAATAATAGCATGAGAGATAAAATCTTCCCCGTACTTTATTTAAGGGGGAAAAAAAAAATATTAGTAGCGGCGCATCCCTGCACTTTGTCTATTTAGAAGATAATATTTACTTTTATGCTGGGAAAGCTATCGTAAAGTTGCATGAGGAAGTGATAATAGAAAAAGACAAGTTGTATGTGTCTGACAAAGGGAGAGTGTAAGAGTGACTATGGAAGAAACCAGACCATCCGAACTGCCAATCAACAAGAGAACCCATCAGCTGCTCAGAATTCAAAATAGAGTGTCAACGTTGCTAACGTCGGATGTTCTTGCTTTGACAACATATGGAAATGCAGCCATTTTCCTTCCTTTGAACTACTTTTAGAGTTAGAAATAGAAGATACCGGGCCGGGGGGGGGGGGCGGCAAAGAATGAATGTGTATGGCGGTTAGTTAAGCATATAAGGAACGGTTGCTAGAATTGGGTATGTCTAGTTTAACGAAGAGAAGGACGAGGGGGGACATGATAGCAGTGTTCCAATCTCTCAGGGGCTGCCCCAAAGAAGAGGGAGCCAAGCTATTCTCCAAAGCGCCTGAAGGCAGGACAAGAACCAACGGATGGAAACTAATCAAGGAGAGAAGCAACCTAGAACTAAGGAGAAAATTCCTGACAGTTAGAACAATTAACCAGTGGAACAATCTGCCTCCAGAAGCGGTGAATGCACCAACACTGGAAGTTTTTAAGAAGAAACTGGACAGCCATTTGTCCAAAATGGTATAGGGTTTCCTGCCTGAGCAGGGGGTTGGACTAGATGACCTCCAAGGTCCCTTCCAACTTTATCATCATTATTATTATTAATTGCAGTAATATAAGAGTCAAGGTTTTTTGTAATAAGAGATGATAAGAAATGGCGGATTGGAGAACTGGAGGGAAAGCCTGCGTTTCAAATTAATTGGAGAATGTGATTTATGACTCTTAATTAGAGGAGGGATTTGTGCTAGATACTATATGTTCAGGGGAGGGGAATTCAGATTTTGGCTTCACCTATGTTTGTGCCGATGCTTTCTTACCCGAATAAAGATTCTTTAAGGAAAACAATGCCTCGAAGTTCTTTGAAGAGTTTCATCTGTCGGAACCATGACATTTAGCTCCAAACAAACAACCAATTGCATGGCCAGCTGACCACACTGGCACACAAGACATTCATCAGCTAAGGAAAATAGGAAAAGAAAATCCTGCTGATGATGTTACCTAGTTTGGTAACGAAACGTTCAGAAATTATATTGGAACAAACTTGGAGAACAAACCACAGCCAAAATCTAAAACCTGAGCTACAAGTATTTTCTATTGTTTCAAAGGGAGAGTGTGTTTGAAGTGATAAAGGTAAGGGTAAAGTCCCTGTTAAGTTGTGCCTGACCCTAGGAGGCAGTGTTCATTTCTCTTCGCCAAGGGAGCCAGCGTTGTCTGAAGATGCTTCCATGGTCACATGGCCAGCATGACTATATGCCAAGGCCCACAGAACACTGATACTTCCCACTGAAGTGGTACCTATTTATCTACTTGCATTTGCATGCTTTCAAACGGCTAGGCAAACAGGAGTTGAGGCAGGTGACGGGAGCTCACCCCATCGCACGGCCTCTGGGTCTTGAACCCGGGCTTCCAGCTGGCAGACTCAGCATCTTTAACCATTGAGCTAGGGTGTCCCTTTGAAGTTACAGAATTAACCTCAGTTCAGGAAGAGGACTCTTCAGCTAGGACTGCATCACAGAAAAGAAATGCAAAATCCAAGAACAGTTTCTGAGGCCAGTGGAATCTATTCCAGAAAGTTTTCCAAGCTGAAGCTCCTACTCCAAACCAGTAGCCAACTTGTTTTCTGAACCAGTGGTGGGATTCAAATAGGTGAACAACCGGTTCTCTGTGTGGATACCGCCTTCGGAAGTCTGTTCTGGGCCTAAGCAACAAAAAAATTAGCTACCGATTCTGCTGAACTGATACGAACTGGCTGAATCCCACCACTGGTCTGAACTGAAGAGAAGTCAAAAGATTTCATAGTAGTCATGCTTTGAGGAGCGAGCTGGTAGCATTGCCAGAACAGACTAGTTATTAAGGCCATATCAGTCACTGAGGCCAAGGACTTTTCAGTAGGAGCATAAGATAAACAGATCTGGATTCAAAGCTACAGTTGTTGTTGTTAGTTGCAAAGTCGTGTCCGACCCATCGCGACCCCATGGACAACGTTCCTCCAGGCCTTCCTGTCCTCTACCATTTTCTGGAGTCCATTTAAACTCACGCCTACTGCTTCAGTGACTCCATCCAGCCACCTCATTCTCTGTCGTCCCCTTCTTCTATTGCCCTCCATCTTTCCCAGCATTAGGCTCTTCTCCAGTGAGTCTTTCCTTCTCATTAGGTGGCCAAAGTATTTGAGTTTCAACTTCAGGATCTGGTCTTCTAAGTCAGGGTTGATCCCCTCTAGGACTGACCGGTTTGATTGCCTTGCAGTCCAGGGGACTCGCAGGAGTCTTCTCCAGCACCATAGTTCAAAGGCCTCAATTCTTTGGCGTTCAGCCTTTTTTATGGTCCAACTTTCACAGCCATACATTGCAACTGGGAAAACGCATAGAGAAAGCTACAGAGAACATAGATATTCAGTCAAAGGAATTTAAAGAGCCACAAGAACAGAAGGTAAAGTAGCCTAAAGGACTGCACCATCTGCTTAGAACATAGAATAACAGAATTGGAAGGGACCTCGGAGAGCTTCTAGTCCAACCCCCTGCTTGAGCTGGAGAGCCTACACCATTTCAGACAAGTGGCTGTCCAATTTCTTGAAGTCTCCAGGGATGGGGCACCCGTCAACTTCTGAAGGCAAGCTGTTCCATTGGTTTATTCTTCTCACCGTTAGGAAATTTCTCCTTAATTCAAAGTTGCTTCTCTCCTTGATTAGTTTCCATCCATTGCTTCTTGTCCTGCCTTCAGGTGCTTTGGAGAAGCACCTCATCTTTATGGTAGCCCTTCAAATATTGGAACACTGCTATCATGTCTCCCCTAGTTATTCTTTCCACTAGACTAGACATACCCAATTCCTGCAACCTTTCTTCATATCTCTGAGCCTCCAGTCCCCTACACATCCTTATTACTCTTCTCTGTACTCTTTTCAGTGTCTCAACATTTTTTTTATGTCATGCTGACCAAAAGTGGATGCAGTAGGCACCTCACTCCCACAAGATTAGCACAAATGAACAAGGGGAAATCCTCGATATGCTGGAAGTGTGAAGAGACTGTTGGGAATTACTACCAAATGTGGCAATGCCCAAAGTCACAAAAAATTTGGAACTTATTAAAGAAGTGGTTGGAAGAAATTTTGCAAATAGATATACAGTAGAAGCCAAACCGGAATTTTTCTTATTGGGAATTATAGAAAGAAAATATAAGAAAGACACAAATTATTTACTACTGCATATAGTAACAGCAGCACGAATAGCCTTCGCTCAAAAATGGAAAGAGAAAGATACTCCAACCGAAGAGGAAATATTATTGAAAATTTTCAATTGCGCTGAAATGGATAGACTTACATGGGAACTCAAGGAAAAAAGTGAAACCAAGTACTATAAAATCTGGGAAAAATTTTATGATTGGATAGAGAATAAGAGGGTAGCCAAGATAAATGTATAGTGCTAGAATAAAATATAGATTATAGACAAATGCATATTTAAAAGATAGATATATAGAAATAAGGCGGACTTCCGGTGGCAGGCGCCTTCGCTGGACGCAGCTGTTTGCTGCTCCCGCCTGTTTCTGCGTAAAAGCCGTTTTGACAGCCTGCATCAGCTGTCAAACGGCTTGATACCTTTCCCCTGGGCATAGGGGGAAAGGTGAGCTGCCCGAGGTAGGAGTTGAGTTCCCGAGTCGTCCCTTGTGGACGATGTAGGTGAGA
>NW_015388462.1:186619-207460 GCF_001527695.2 Protobothrops mucrosquamatus
TTATATTCAAAATAAGCATAGAATGGTGGAATATAGGTTAGGTTTTTAGATAAAAAAAATTTCTTCTTTTTTTATATATACATATATTTCACCTACTTATGTAGAATTATATTTTGTGGAGCTAGGGATATTAGTATAAGGTTACTTTTAGTTGAATAGTATCCTGGGATTAGGTTTGGGAAGTCCGGGTGGGGGGTGGGGGGGGGTTTACCAATTGTGATGTACTTGTGATTGCTTTTTTTCTTATGTTGAAAATAATAAAAAAAAAATTTGGAAAAAAAAAGATATATAGAAATAAGGGGGAAAGTGTTAATAGTATATTATAAATAGTGAGCAAAATTCAAAAACTATAGGTCTATATGAGTACTAATACTACTGTAAAATGTTGGAAGATGTATGGAACCAGTGACGTCATATCTATGTCCAATGTGTTTTTAATTTTGTATTATTAATAAAAATTTTAAAAAAGTGGATGCAGTATTCCAAATGTGATCTTCTTTGAGAGAAATGGTGAGCTGAGTCAAGATGATCAATAATTGTTTATTTTAATATGGTGTCAGATCCGACTTTTGTTCCAAAAAATAGCTAATGGTTCGTTCTTTTTAAATGACCCAGAGACTTTTTTTTCCTGCTTGCCTCACCTGCCTTGACCATCGTATCGCTGTCACATTGGTCAGGAACCTATATTAGATTCTGCTCATTAGAAATCTCTTCCTTCTTTAGATGACAGCTAGACTGCTGGGCCACAACAGGCTGCCATGTGATCAGGTTTGTGTGTTCTTCTTCTGACTCTGAGGAATCAATCCATGGGACCCTTCATTAATATGTTCTAGAACTGTGCAACCTAAGCTGTTGCCGTGGATGTGGTCTTCAGAAGTTCCTCCAGAAATCTATCTCTCTATGATTGAATGGAGAGTTTTCGTATCAGTTAAATTTAATTCATTTAATTTCATGGTTAATATTGTTAAAATTAAACAACAAAAAAAGAATTGTCCAATTCTCTCTGCACAAAACTTAAAGGGGAGGCATAGTCTGTTACCAGGAGGAGATAAGTAACGACAACTTGATTTTTTGTGTCCTGGAAATAGATCATTGAAAAGCATAAGTGAAGGGAAGATAACATTGGATTACATTTAAGTTTATTCTCTTCATTTCTCTTCAGTTAATAGAATCAGAATAGAGCTGGAAGGGACCTTGGAGGTCTTCTAGTCCAACCCCCTGCTCAAGCAGGTAACCCTATACTAGTGGTGGAGAATCTATGGCACGGGTGCCAGAGGCGACACTCAGAGCCTTCTCTGTGGGCATGCGTGCCGTCGCCCCAGTCCTAGGCCTTCAGCTGGGTTTTATAAAACCTTTTCGCTTTAGGCCTCCGCCGCCTTGTGCAAAAAAAAAAAAAAAGGTTCAATCAGTCAATTTCAACTTCTTGCGGGAAAAAAAGATCTCACAAAGTTGGAAATGATTGATTGAACTTTTTAGTCCCACCCAGTCTGCCGTTACCACCGCAGCCACGCCCACCCAATGGGCCACACCCACCCAATGGGCCACACCCACCCTGCACCCGACGATGCATAAGTGGGTTTTGGGTTGCAGTTTGGGCACTCGGTCTCTAAAAGGTTCGCCATCACTGCCCTATACCCTTGACTGCAGGCGCGCACCAATCAAATTTGTTATTTTCAGATCCTGTAAAATAGTTTGAAAGAGAGAAAGGGGAAAACGTGCCTCATGAAGTCAGTCTCAACAAAACGTAGACCTTGTCATAAAAACTTTAGCCAGAATCCTGATGATTTGCCACTGTAGTCCAAAGCCGCCTGATATTTTTCAAACAAAGCTAAAGAAAGCTCGGTTAATATAGCAATTATGGAAGCATGAATTGCGATCTGTTTAAATGTGAGAAATATTCCGTCAGTCTATGAGATTCACTTCTCCATCTGCGGCGCAGAGCAGGCAACTAATCAAATGGTTCTTTCTAAAACTGCACTTGCTGCTGAAAGGAACATGCTGAACTAGCTAAAAGCATGTCGATAGCAAGTTAGATATCCTTCTTCCGTGTACTGTGATGGTGCCCACAGCTTAAAAATTATTTACTTTACTCCATTAGTCCTAAATTATTTCCTACCTATTTATTGCTAAAGCATTTCTGCTTACACAAGGCCGTTCTGTTAGCATGCAAATATTCTGCTAAGGAAATATGACTATTGGATTAACTTAAAGGAAGTTATAGTAAGCAATTCTATTTTATAGAAGGATTCTTGGTTAAATGGCTTGTGGTTTATTGATTAGTCTACTCATTTAGACACACTGATATAGGATGTTAATCTAATCTTGTTGCAGAAAGAAACAAACTATCCAAATATCATATCTATCTATCTATCTATCTATCTATCTATCTATCTATCTATCTATCTATCTATCTATCTATCTATCTATCTATCTATCTATCTATCTATCTATCTATCTTTCTTTCTTTCTTTCTTTCTTTCTTTCTCTATCTATCTATAATCTAGCTAGCTAGCTATCTTTCTATTTATCTATCTTTCTTTCTCTATTTATCTGTCTCTGTCTATCTATCTATCTTTCTTTATCTATCTATAATCTATCTATCTAGCTATCTTTCTATTTCTATCTTTCTTTCTTTATCTGTTGTCTATCTGTCTATCTGTCTATCTATGTCGGTCTGTCTCTCCGTCTCCATCTCCATCTCCATCTCCATCTCCATCTGTATCTGTATCTGTATCTGTATCTGTATCTGTATCTGTATCTATCTGTCTGTCTGTCTGTCTGTCTGTCTGTCTGTCTGTCTGTCTGTCTGTCTGTCTGTCTGTCTATCTATCTATCTATCATATTTATTTGTGTTTAATTTTTTAAAAAATACAGAATTAGCTAGGAAAAAAATCCTAACATTTACAGGTAATTGCCAAATTAAAACACCTTGTTCAGTGACCATTTGAAGTAACGTCACTGAAACAAGTGATTTATGACCGGTTTTTACACTTACGACCATTGCAGCATCCCCACAATCACGAGGTCAAAATTCAGACGTTTGGCAACTGACCCATATTTATAATTGTTGCAGTGTCCCAGGTTCATGTGATCACCTCTTGCCACCTTCTGAAAAGCAAAATCAATGGGGAAGCCAGATCCACTCAACAACCAGGCTACTTACTTAACAACTGCAATAATTCCCTTAACAACTGGGGCAAGAAACATCATAATGTTTTTACTTAGCAACAGACATTTTGAGCTCAATTGTGGTTGCAAGTCAAGAACGACCTATTCAACTATCTTGAATGGAATGAGTATTGAATATTGCCCCCATTCTCTTAAAAATCCTTTACACCTTAAAGTGGGCCAGAAATCTTTTTTCTAATCTACTCTGTGAAACAATCCAGCACGCACTTCAGACAACCTGCTTAACTTACATCTTCTTAAAGCTGTACAACAACTGGGTGTATTGATCTGTCCAATCGTTTTACTCTTAAACAGAATACCTTTCCAGTCTGTAGGTAACGCACTTTCCTTGGAGGCAATGAACACATATTTGCTTTAATAATTTATCTTCACAGTACAAGTAAGCTATAGTTGACAGATTTATTAATGAACCCCACTGAGATTTTGGATGCACTTATGGGGGGAAAAGAAATAGCCTCACCTATCACGTGTCCTACAATCCTATATAACTCTTTGGGTTCTTAGAAATGCAGTTTCCAAGCTCAGTTTGATAAAGAGATCTTCCCATTCTTATTTGAAAGTAAGCCATCTTGAACTCCATGGGGTTTACTAGCTGGTAGATGTGTTTGTAGAAGATTTCTGCCTGAATAAATTAGACTTCAGTTTCTAGAAAGGAGCCATGCAGCACAGTGGTGGAATTCAAATTCCTGAACAACCGGTTCTCTTATTTGATGCAGGCCTGGGCCTCTGAGGCCTAGAACGGACTTCCGGAAGTGGCATCCATGCACTTCCAGTGGGCCGTTTGAGGCCTAGGAGGCCTCCCAAGCATAGAACAGACTTCCAGAAGTGGCATCCACACACTAGACCACCCGACAAGCTCCGGACCCTCCGGAGAGTCCGGATCTTGCCTGAAGGCCTTCACCGTAGGTACGTGAAGGTCACCCGGGCAAGCTCCGGACCCTCCGGAGGGTTCGTATCTTGTCTGAAGGTCTTTACCGTAGGTGTGTGAAGACCACCCGACAAGCTCCGGACCCTCCGGAGGGTCCGGATCTTGCCTGAAGCGGAAGTGGCATCCATGCACTTCCAGTGGGCCCGTTCGAGGCCTGGGAGGCCTCCCAAGCATAGAACAGACTTCCAGAAGTGGCATGCACACACTTCTGGTGCGCTGTTCGAGGCCTGGGAGGCCTCCCAAGCATAGAACAGACTTCCAGAAGTGGCATCCACACACTTCTGGTGGGCCGTTCGAGGCCTGGGAGGCCTCCCAGGCCTAGAATGGACTTCCAGAAGTGGCATCCATGCACTTCCGGTGGGCCGTTCGAGGCCTGGGAGGCCTCCGGTTCTCCGAATGCAGTAAAATTTAGCTACTGGTTCTACCGAACTGGTGCGAACCGGCTGAATCCCACCACTGATTCAGCACAATGGTTAAAAACATTGGGTATGAAATGAGAGACAGTTTGAAATAGTTGCAAATATCTGTAGCTCGGGTGTACGATGAGGGTGAAGGTTCATTCTCTGAGTTTGTGGGTCGGTTTCCGGACATTTTGTTACCAAGCTAGCTAACATCTTCAGCAGAGTTTAGGGGACATCTCTTCTATTTATAAGGGCTTCAGGTGTGGTTGTGTCAAGTGAGGGTTTGTGACGGGTCTTGTGATGCGACAGGTGTGAGTTTCCCCATTAGCTTTGCTTGTCAGAAGGCTGCAAAAAGGCATCATATGACTGTGGGAGAATGCAACGGTCATAAATATGAGCCAGTTGTCAAGTATCTGACTGTAAATCACATGACCAATGGATTGCTGCAGCAGTGATAACTGTGAAAGATGATCATAAGTCATTTTTTTCAGTGCTGTTGTAATTTCAAGCAATGACTAAATGGACTGTTGTAAGTCAAGGATTACCTGTATATTTAATCAATCAAATTATATTCTGAATGGAAGGGACATCTATCGTAATTCAGAGATAATTTATACTGCAATATTGGCGAATATCTGTAGCTCAGGTGGAGGATGAGGGTTCAAGGTTCATTTTCCGAGCTTGTGGGTGAGTTGTAACCTTCCCATCACAAGACCCATCACACGCCTCTCACTGATGACTCACACCTGACCCATCACAAGACCCATCACAAGACCCTCACTTGACACACCCACACCTGAAGCCCTCGTAAACAGAAGAACACTGACTTTCCCTCAACTCTGCTGAAGATGTTACCTAGCCTGGTAATGAAATGTTCAGAAACCAACCCACAAGTTTGACAACAAACCTTCACCCTGATGAGAGACGATCTTTCATACACTGTATTTGCGGTACATGCAAGGAAAGATCTTCTCTTGTGTGTTTCTTAGCTGCACAATAAAATACTGTCAGAAGGTCACAACTCAAGTCTGATAGTAACCGTAGAAGAATAACAGAGTTGGAAGGGACCTTGGAGGTCATCAAGTCCAACCCCCTGCTCAGGCAGGAAACCCTACACCATTTCAGACAAATGGCTGTCCAGTCTCTTCTTAAAAACTTCCAGTGTTGGAGCATTCACCGCTTCTGGAGGCAGGTTGTTCCACTGGTTAATTGTTCTGTCAGGAATTTTCTCCTTAGTTCTAGGTTGCTTCTCTCCTTGATTAGTTTCCATCCGTTGCTTCTTGTCCTGCCTTCAGGTGCCTTGGGGAATAGCTTGACTCCCTCTTCTTTGGGGCAGCCCCTGAGATATTGGAACACTGCTATCATGTCACCCCAACCCAATAGCATATAATTGAATGAATGAAATAAAAATGTTGAAATAAATCTATGATGCTTAAAATCCTTAAAGCATGGGAACCTGATTATTATGTAGTGGTTAGGGAGATAACAACAACAACAACAACAACAACAACAACAACAACAACAACAACAACAACAACAACAATAATAATAATAATAATAATAATAATAATAATAATAATAATAATAATAAAGTTGGAAGGGACCATGGAGGTCATCTAGTCCAACCCCCTGCTCAGGTAGGAAACCCTATACCATTTCAGACAAATGGCTAAGAAAAAGTGTTCTGTCCCCACGCTTCAAACTTTTGGGTTGAGGGTGTGAACACATCTATTTCTCTACAGTTTTAAATATAGGACATTAGCTTTGATTTTGGATTCTGTTCATCTAGTTCTGTTTTATACATATTTTTTTTGTTGTCATCAGCTCGCTTTTGAGTGCTAGAATAAATCGAAGATTAAATAAGTAATATATACATTAAAAAATGGACAATTATTGACTTTATTTGTTTTTCTTTTTCTTTTAGCATTACACTAAGAGCATCTCCGAATAGTGCCTTGTAAGGCAGGATGTAGTCTTGTATTGATTACTAAATCAATTCATATCGATTAAATGGTCTGTATGAGACTTGCTTGGAAGTAGAGAAGAGTAATAATATTAGTGCATGGAAATGCTTGGCCCTACAGACCATTGTTCTCAAAAAGCACAAACTGTACTTGACAATGACTTCATGCCTTACTACCAAGGAACCGCTAAGAAGGTTAAAGGTCATCAAATTTGTGAAGCTACTTACCCATCTACCCAAGGCATCATGCAAAACACGTGTCTATTTTAGCATTATTCCAATTACACCATCTATAACTACAGCCTTGCCTTATTTTTTCAACATTCTCAAAGCATTTATGACTTCTTTTTAATCAGTTTGTTCTGGTCCATATTTACTCTGCTCCAGCCTGTTCAACCTTGTTTAGCTGTTTACACTCGGTTGCAAAGAATTCCTTTTTAATTCCATCAAAATTCCATCAAAATTGCCTTCTCACTGTGCCTAGGTATCTTGGACTACATACCGGAATATAATAGAGCTGGGAGGGACCCGGGAGATCTTCTAGTCCAGCCCCCTGCTCAAGCAGGAGAACAAATTTCAGACAAATGGTTGTCCAGTCTTTTCTTAAAAACTTCCAGTGTTGGAGCATGCACAACTTCTGGAGGCAGGTTATTCCACTGATTAATTGTTCTAATTGTCAGGAAATTTCTCCTTAGTTCTAGGTTGCTTCTCTCTTCGATTAGTTTTCATCCATTGTTTCTTGTCCTGCCTTCAGGTGCTTTGGAGAATTGCTAGACTCCCTCTTCTTTGAGGTAGCCCCTGAGATACTGTAACAATGCTATCATGTCCCCCCTCGTCCTTCTCTTCATTAAACTAGACATACCCAATTCCACCAACCATTCCTTATGTTTTACCCTCCAGTCCCCTAATCGTCTTTGTTCTTCTTCTCTGCATTCTTTCTAGAATCTTAACATCTTTTTTACATCGTGATAACCAAAACTGGATGCAGTAGTCCAAGTGTGGCCTTCCCAAGGCATTGTAAAGTGGTATTAACACTTCACGTGATCTTGATTCTATCCCTCTGTTAATGCAGCCTAGCACTGTGTTGGCCTTTTTGGCAGCTGCAGCATACGGCTGGCTCATATTTAAATGATTGTCCACTAGGACTCCGAGATCCCTCTCACAGTTACTACTATTGAGCAAGGTACCACTTATACTATACCTGTACATTTGGTTTTTCCTGCCTAAATGTAGAACCTTACTTTTTTTTCTGTACAACAATGTGTTTTTCCCCCCTCTTTCCACAAGTTATACAACATCTGGTTCTCATCCTGAATTTTGAAGCAATCATTCTTACATTCATTTTTTTCTCTCTCATCTGCAGCATTTTTTAACTCATCATTTAAGCAAGCATAGGTTTTTTTTTTCCCAGACTTGGTTTAATGTTCTATCAAGGTATATCAAGTCATCCACCTGCTTTTTTTTTCTTTCACCACTGATGCGTAATTTTCAAGCATTTGTTCTCTTTTTCTTTTCAGAAACAGCTACCTTGGATGTTGATATATTTAAGTTCAGATCCACATTTTTGTTGTTGTTGTACCAGTCTCTGCAATTTTGGTTGAGTCTCAGCCATGCACATGGCATCATTTGAATTTTATTTGCTTTTCAAATTAATATAGCCGCCCCTCTCACCAGGCGCACAACAATAGATCAACCAAAAGGTATAAAAATCAGCAAATAAAAATGTAAAAACTCCAATAATAAGTATCCCCAAAACCCATGAATAAAACTATAAATGGAAGAAGAAGAAACGGGGTCCTTTCAAAATCTTGAGCAGAGTATACATTATAAATGAAGGCAAGGAGTCTACATTTACCATCTTTTTTAAACTATGACTTTCACTTTCAAGACACGTAGGCATATTTTTCCTCTTTTCTTTTTTCTTTTTCTTTTTGCAGCATTTTATAAGCATTTTCCCCCCTTATAGATGCCTTTCACTTTATCCTTCCAGCATAAATCTACTCATTTTTGTGGCACTCTCTGTATATTGCTTTTCACTCTGTTCCAAGTTGCTTTCATCATATCATCTTCCATCCACATCTACAAAATGTGGCCTGGAACACGCTGGAGATTCAAAATTGAATTTGGGTGGGTCACCGGGACCAAAGAATTATTCTTCCAAGCTTTTGGACTCATTCAGGAAATTTCTCTCTACTAGAATATGTGCTTTGGGCTGTTCACTGTGTCATGTTTATATTGTGCCTTCCTATTGGCTGATTGGTGTGGTTGATGGCTGACGTTTCCTTGGGCTTGGAGACTGGAGATTTTTTTTAGATAATCCCTGAGTTTATTTCACATTCCACAATTCTTGTCCATGTGCATTGCAGATGGCACCTGGCCTAGTGAACTTTTGGGCATAACTGGGAAGCATCCCAAATCTTCTAAAGATTCAAATACATTCCTGTTGGGATCCCTCATTGTGCCATTTTTCTTTTTCTCCTGGTGAACATATTTTCATAAGGGCTTGCAATTTCCCACGTTCAATCTGTTATCCTACTAGCACGGCTTTCGTCTCTTTGCGATTTTTGTGGTTTTTAATTCTACGCAGCCACACACACGCCCTGGTCGATATGAAATTGTGGTGAGAATGAAAAGCAGCCGACAGATAAAAGCTAAAATACCAACTTGAAATCATAAAGTTTTACAAAAACGTAACCACTACCACAAGCCAAAAAACGTATTGGTGTGTTTTGATCCAGCTCAAGCAAGACATGTTTTCTATTTGTGATCATGTAGATAAATGCCTGTACTGTGTTTATTGCAGAGCGATTAATCACAATTGTATGATGAGATTATTTAACTCTCCACTAGCTTCTCTTGGATAGGAGCTAGAATTGCAGATCTGAGAGACAAATTGCCAGGGAAATATTGGCTTCCTGGAAAATGATAACTCCATACATCACGATTCTAACGTTAGCAAATCCTTGTTGTCCCGATGGCCTGTTAAATCCAGTAACTCATACCTGCAGAAGATAAGCTTTTCCTTTTGTTTTATGTTATTATAGACTGACAAACCGTAATTACATTATGCAGATTGCAGAATTGAGCACTTATAGCAATAGTACGAAGCCATAAAGCAAATTTAAACAAAGCTGGTTTATGGAAAGACGGCTGGATCTTTTGAATCGTGGAATGTAGACGCTTCTAAAAACGATTTCAACTCTCCTTTTCAACCGTCATTTGATGCTTCCAGGCATTCTTGTCCTGAACATTGCTAAACAGACATAGATTCATGTACAGATAGTCTTCGGTTTATTTAGTGACTGTTTGAAGTTACAACAGAACTTATGACTGGTTTTCAGACTTATGACCATTACAGCATCCCCATGATCACGTGATCCAAATTCAGATGCTTGGCAACTGACTCATATTTATGATAGTTGCAGTGTCCTGGGGTCACATGATCCCCTTCTGCAGCCTTCTGATAAGCAAAGTCAATGGAGAAGCCAGATTCACTTAACAGCTGTGTTACTAACTGAAAAATTGCAGTGATTCATTTAACAACTGTGGCAAGAATGGTTGTAAGATGAGGCAAAATTCACTTCACAAATGTCTTAACAAATGTTGGGCTCAATTAATAACAACAACAACAACAACAACAACAATAACAACAACAACAACAACAACAACAACAACAACAACAACAATAATAATAATAATAATAATAATAATAATAATAATAATAATAATAATAATAATAATAATAATATCATCAAATATCCACATCTGCCTATCCCAGGTCCTGGGTAAGGACTCGATAGGTAGACAAAATGCCAAATCCAGTCTGAACATCTGGCTGACTGTGCGATGATCAATAATAATAATAATGACAAAGTAGCAACAATGGTGCATTGGAAGATCTGCAAGAAATATCATTTGCCTGTAAGCAAGAACTGGTGGGATCATAAAATAGAGAAAGTCATAGAAAATGATAAAATTAAACTGCTCTGGGACTTCAGAATTCAAACAGACAAGCACCTGCAACATAACACCCTGGACTTAACAATTGTTGATAAGAAAGACAAAAAAAAGTCTGGATAGTGGATGTGGCAGTGCCTGGAGACAGCAGAATAGACGAGAAAGAACTGGAGAAGATAACAAAATACAAAGACTTACAAATAGAAATAGAAAGACTGTGGCAAAGGCAAGCAAGAGTAGTACCAATAGTAATAGATACATTGGGTGCAATCCCAAAACAACTGGAGCACCACTTGAACACCATTGGCATTGACAAATTCGCCATTAGTCAATTGCAAAAGGCGGCCTTACTAGGAACTGCTTCCATCTTGCGATGATATCTGTAATACCATCAAACATCCACATCTGCCTATCCCAGGTCCTTGGGAAGGACTCAATAGGTAGACAAAAATGCCAAATCCAGTCTGAACATCTGGCTGACCATGCGATGATCCATAATAATAATAATAATTTGGAAGGGACCTTGGAGGTTATCTAGTCCAACCCCCTGCTCAAGCAGGAAACCTCTGTACCATTTCAGACAAATGGTTGTCCAGTCTCTTCTTAAAAACTTCCAGTGTTGAGGTCATAGATCAAGGAATAATAATAATAATAATAATAATAATAATAATAATAATAATAATAATAATAATAATAATAATAATAATAATAATAATAATAATAATAATAATAATAATAATAATAATAAAGTTGGAAGGGACCTTAAAGGTCATCTAGTCCAACCCCCTTCTCAGGCAGGAAACCCTATACCATTTCGGACAAATGGCTGTCCAGTCTCTTCTTGAAAACTTCCAATGTTGGAGCACTTGATAAACTATCTGTAGAGCTTTATAGAACTGTTCAGTGCAAGAACAAAAGGATCTTATATTTTAGAATATAATAGAATACAGCTGGAAGGGACCTTGGAGGTCTTCTAGTCCAGCCCCCTGCTCAAGCAGGAGAACCTATATTGTCTCAGACAGGTGAATGTCTAGTCTCTTCTTAAAGATCTCCAGTGATGGAGCGCCCATGATTTCTGGAGTCAAGCTGTTCCACTGGTTGATTGTCCTCACTGTCAGGAAGTTTTTCCTTAATTCCAGGTTGCTTCTCTCCTTGATCTGTTTCCAACCATTGTTTCTCATCCTTCCCTCTGGTGCTCTGGTGAACAATCTGACCCTCTCTGCCTTGTGGCAGCCCCTCAGATACTGAAACACTGCTATCATATCTCCCCTATTTCTTCTTTTCTTTAGACTAACCAAACCCAAGTCCCGGTTGATAATGGAACCCAGATTTTCCAAGGAAAACAAAACATGGATGGAAGTTTTGATTATGGCAATGAGCTTTAGAGTTTTAGATCCAGTTGTGTGTGTATGTTTGTCTGTGTTTATGTGCTTTCCAGTTGAGGCTTTGGTGGTTTCTATGAGTTCATTTGTTTTCTTGATATATAGGAAAGAAAATGTTTGCAGTAAAAGTAACACTCATTTCTTAGCAGCTTGCTGTCAAATTCCTCATAACAGTTCCATGGGAAAGGGTCACTGCACTCTGTCGAAAATAATAAAAAAAATAAAGATAAAATAAAACAAAGCTTGGCACAAAACTGTGGGTTGTTTCTCCCTGCTTTGGGTCAAGAAATTGCGGAGTGGGAGCCTGGAGATAAATAGATTATCTGGTCCTAGCACTGTTAGCAGGACAGTTTATAATGGGTTTACTTACTATGTTCATAAAATTTATTTGTAACAATGTTTGCTCTTATGAATTGAATGAAAAGAAGCAGACAAAGAAACATTCTAGGAAGCTATAAAGTAATAAAAAATAGGTATAGAAAACTGAAAAACCAAAGCATACTGGTTATGTATTTACAGATACGTATATCATTATAAAAGTACTATAGAAGCACCCCAGTAAATTCTTCTTCTTCTTCTTCTTCTTCTTCTTCTTCTTCTTCTTCTTCTTCTTCTTCTTCTTCTTCTTCTTCTTCTTCTTCTTCTTCTTCTTCTTCTTCTTCTTCTTCTTCTTCTNTCTGGTGGGCTGTTCGAGGCCTGGGAGGCCTCTCAGGCCTAGAACGGACTTCCGGAAGTGGCATCCATGCACTTCCAGTGGGCCCGTTCGAGGCCTGGGAGGCCTCCCAAGCATAGAACAGACTTCCAGAAATGGCATCCACACACTTCTGGTGGGCTGTTCGAGGCCTGGGAGGCCTCCCAGGCCTAGAACGGACTTCTGGAAGTGGCATCCATGCACTTCCAGTGGGCCCGTTCGAGGCCTGGGAGGCCTCCCAAGCATAGAACAGACTTCCAGAAGTGGCATGCACACACTTCTGGTGCGCTGTTCGAGGCCTGGGAGGCCTCCCAAGCATAGAACAGACTTCCAGAAGTGGCATCCACACACTTCTGGTGGGCCATTCGAGGCCTGGGAAGCCTCCCAGGCCTAGAATGGACTTCCAGAAGTGGCATCCATGCACTTCCGGTGGGCCGTTCGAGGCCTGGGAGGCCTCCGGTTCTCCGAATGCAGTAAAATTTAGCTACTGGTTCTACCGAACTGGTGCGAACCGGCTGAATCCCACCACTGATTCAGCACAATGGTTAAAAGCATTGGGTATGAAATGAGAGACAGTTTGAAATAGTGGCAAATATCTGTAGCTCGGGTGTACGATGAGGGTGAAGGTTCATTCTCTGAGTTTGTGGGTCGGTTTCCGAACATTTTGTTACCAAGCTAGCTAACATCTTCAGCAGAGTTTAGGGGACATCTCTTCTATTTATAAGGGCTTCAGGTGTGGGTGTGTCAAGTGAGGGTTTGTGATGGGTCTTGTGATGCGACAGGTGTGAGTTTCCCCATTGACTTTGCTTGTCAGAAGGCTGCAAAAAGGCATCATATGACTGTGGGAAAATGCAACAGTCATAAATATGAGCCAGTTGTCAAGTATCTGACTGTAAATCACATGACCAATGGATTGCTGCAGCAGTGATAACTGTGAAAGATGATCATAAGTCATTTTTTTCAGTGCTGTTGTAATTTCAAGCAATGACTAAATGGACTGTTGTAAGTCAAGGATTACCTGTATATTTATTCAATCAAATTATATTCTGAATGGAAGGGACATCTATCGTAATTCAGAGATAATTTATACTGCAATATTGGCGAATAGCTGTAGCTCAGGTGGAGGATGAGGGTTCAAGGTTCATTTTCCGAGCTTGTGGGTGAGTTGTAACCTCCCCATCACAAGACCCATCACACGCCTCTCACTGATGACTCACACCTGACCCATCACAAGACCCATCACAAGACCCTCACTTGACACACCCACACCTGAAGCCCTCGTAAACAGAAGAACACTGACTTTCCCTCAACTCTGCTGAAGATGTTACCTGGCCTGGTAATGAAATGTTCAGAAACCAACCCACAAGTTTGACAACAAACCTTCACCCTGATGAGAGACGATCTTTCATACACTGTATTTGCGGTACATGCAAGGAAAGATCTTCTCTTGTGTGTTTCTTAGCTGCACAATAAAATACTGTCAGAAGGTCACAACTCAAGTCTGATAGTAACCGTAGAAGAATAACAGAGTTGGAAGGGACCTTGGAGGTTATCTAGTCCAACCCCCTGCTCAGGCAGGAAACCCTATACTATTTGTCCAGTCTCTTCTTAAAAACTTCCAGTGTTGGAGCATTCACCGCTTCTGGAGGCAGGTTGTTCCACTGGTTAATTGTTCTGTCAGGAATTTTCTCCTTAGTTCTAGGTTGCTTCTCTCCTTGATTAGTTTCCATCCGTTGCTTCTTGTCCTGCCTTCAGGCGCTTTGGAAAATAGCTTGACTCCCTCTTCTTTGGGGCAGCCCCTGAGATACTGGATCACTGCTATCATGTCACCCCAACCCCATAGCATATAATTGAATGAATGAAATAAAAATGTTGAAATAAATCTATGATGCTTAAAATCCTTAAAGCATGGGAACCTGATTATTATGTAGTGGTTAGGGAGATAACAACAACAACAACAACAACAACAACAACAACAACAACAACAACAACAATAATAATAATAATAATAATAATAATAATAATAATAATAATAATAATAATAAAGTTGGAAGGGACCTTGGAGGTCATCTAGTCCAACCCCCTGCTCAGGCAGGAAACCCTATACCATTTCAGACAAATGGCTGCTTCAAACCTTTGGGATGAGGGTGTGAACACATCTATTTCTCTACAGTTTTAAATATAGGACATTAGTTTTGATTTTGGATTCTGTTCATCTAGTTCTGTTTTATACATTTTTTTGTTGACATCAGCTAGCTTTTGAGTGCTAGAATAAATCGAAGATTAAATAAGTAATATATACATTAAAAAATGGACAATTATTGACTTTATTTGTTTTTCTTTTCTTTTAGCATTACACTAAGAGCATCTCCGAATAGTGCCTTGTAAGGCAGGATGTAGTCTTGTATTGATTACTAAATCAATTCGTATCGATTAAATGGTCTGTATGAGACTTGCTTGGAAGTAGAGAAGAGTAATAATACTAGTGCGTGGAAATGCTTGGTCCTACAGACCATTGTTCTCAAAAAGCACAAACTGTACTTGACAATGACTTCATGCCTTACTACCAAGGAACCTCTAAGAAGATTAAAGGTCATCAAATTTGTGAAGCTACTTACCCATCTACCCATCATGCAAAACACGTGTCTATTTTAGCATTATTCCAATTACACCATCTATAACTACAGCCTTGCCTTATTTTTTCAACATTCTCAAAGCATTTATGACTTCTTTTTAATCAGTTTGTTCTGGTCCATATTTACTCTGCTCCAGCCTGTTCAACCTTGTTTAGCTGTTTGCACTCGGTTGCAAAGAATTCCTTTTTAATTCCATCAAAATTCCATCAAAATTGCCTTCTCACTGTGCCTAGGTATCTTGGACTACATACCGGAATATAATAGAGCTGGGAGGGACCTTGGAGATCTTCTAGTCCAGCCCCCTGCTCAAGCAGGAGAACAAATTTCAGACAAATGGTTGTCCAGTCTTTTCTTAAAAACTTCCAGTGTTGGAGCATGCACAACTTCTGGAGGCAGGTTATTCCACTGATTAATTGTTCTAATTGTCAGGAAATTTCTCCTTAGTTCTAGGTTGCTTCTCTCTTCGATTAGTTTTCATCCATTGTTTCTTGTCCTGCCTTCAGGTGCTTTGGAGAATTGCTAGACTCCCTCTTCTTTGAGGTAGCCCCTGAGATACTGTAACAATGCTATCATGTCCCCCCTCGTCCTTCTCTTCATTAAACTAGACATACCCAATTCCACCAACCATTCCTTATATGTTTTACCCTCCAGTCCCCTAATCGTCTTTGTTCTTCTTCTCTGCATTCTTTCTAGAATCTTAACATCTTTTTTACATCGTGATAACCAAAACTGGATGCAGTAGTCCAAGTGTGGCCTTCCCAAGGCATTGTAAAGTGGTATTAACACTTCACGTGATCTTGATTCTATCCCTCTGTTAACGCAGCCTAGCACTGTTTTGGCCATTTTGGCAGCTGCAGCATATGGCTGGCTCATATTTAAATGATTGTCCACTAGGACTCCGAGATCCCTCTCACAGTTACTACTATTGAGCAAGGTACCACTTATACTATACCTGTGCATTTGGTTTTTCTTGCCTAAATGTAGAACCTTACTTTTTTTTCTGTACAACAATGTGTTTTTCCCCCCTCTTTCCACAAGTTATACAACATCTGGTTCTCATCCTGAATTTTGAAGCAATCATTCTTACATTCATTTTTTTCTCTCTCATCTGCAGCATTTTTTAACTCATCATTTAAGCAAGCATAGGTTTTTTTTTTTCCCAGACTTGGTTTAATGTTCTATCAAGGTATATCAAGTCATCCACCTGCTTTTTTTCTCTTTCACCACTGATGGGTAATTTTCAAGCATTTGTTCTCTTTTTCTTTTCAGAAACAGCTACCTTGGATGTTGATATATTTAAGTTCAGATCCACATTTTTGTTGTTGTTGTACCAGTCTCTGCAATTTTGGTTGAGTCTCAGCCTAGAACATGGCATCATTTGAATTTTATTTGCTTTTCAAATTAATATAGCCGCCCCTCTCACCAGGTGCACAACAATAGATCAACCAAAAGGTATAAAAATCAGCAAATAAAAATGTAAAAACTCCAATAATAAGTATCCCCAAAACCCATGAATAAAACTATAAATGGAAGAAGAAGAAATGGGGTCCTTTCAAAATCTTGAGCAGAGTATACATTATAAATGAAGGCAAGGAGTCTACATTTACCATCTTTTTTAAACTATGACTTTCACTTTCAAGACACGTAGGCATATTTTCCTCTTTTCTTTTTTCTTTTTCTTTTTGCAGCATTTTATAAGTATTTTTTTCCCCTTATAGATGCCTTTCACTTTATCCTTCCAGCATAAATCTACTCATTTTTGTGGCACTCTGTATATTGCTTTTCACTCTGTTCCAAGTTGCTTTCATATCCTCTTCCATCCACATCTACAAAATGTGGCCTGGAACACGCTGGAGATTCAAAATTGAATTTGGGTGGGTCACCGGGACCAAAGAATTATTCTTCCAAGCTTTTGGACTCATTCAGGAAATTTCTCTCTACTAGAATATGTGCTTTGGGCTGTTCACCATGTCATGTTTATATTGTGCCTTCCTATTGGCTGATTGGTGTGGTTGATGGCTGACGTTTCCTTGGGCTTGGAGACTGGAGATTTTTTTAGACAATCTCTGAGTTTATTTCACATTCCACAATTCTTGTCCATGTGCATTGCAGATGGCACCTGGCCTAGTGAACCTTTGGGCATAACTAAGAAGCATCCCAAATCTTCTAAAGATTCAAATACATTCCTGCTGGGATACCTCATTGTGCCATTTTCCTTTTTCTCCTGGTGAACATATTTTCATAAGAGCTTGCAATTTCACACATTCAATCTGTTATCCTACTAGCATGGCTTTCGTCTCTTTGCGATTTTTGTGGTTTTTAATTCTACGCAGCCACACACACGCCCTGGTCGATCTGAAATTGTGGTGAGAATGAAAAGCAGCCAACAAATAAAAGCTAAAATACCAACTTGAAATCATAAAGTTTTACAAAAACGTAACCACTACCACAAGCCAAAAAACGTATTGGTGTGTTTTGATCCAGCTCAAGCAAGACATGTTTTCTATTTGTGATCATGTAGATAAATGCCTGCACTGTGTTTATTGCAGAGCGATTAATCACAATTGTATGATGAGATTATTTAACTCTCCACTAGCTTCTCTTGGATAGGAGCTAGAATTGCAGATCTGAGAGACAAATTGCCAGGGAAATATTGGCTTCCTGGAAAATGATAACTCCATACATCACGATTCTAACGTTAGCAAATCCTTGTTGTCCCAATGGCCTGTTAAATCCAGTAACTCATACCTGCAGAAGATAAGGTTTTCTGGAAAACCAGGTATATCTGCCTTTTGCTTTATGTTATTATAGACTGACAAACCATAATTACATTATGCAGATTGCAGAATTGAGCATTTATAGCAATATTACGAAGTCAAAAAGCAAATTTAAACAAAGCTGGTTTATGGAAAGACGGCTGGATCTTTTGAATCGTGGAATGTAGACGCTTCTAAAAACGATTTCAACTCTGCTTTTCAACCATCATTTGATGCTTCCAGGCATTCTGGTCCTGAACATTGCTAAACAGACATAGATTCATGTACAGATAGTCTTCGGTTTATTTAGTGACTGTTCGAAGTTACAACAGAACTTATGACTGGTTTTCAGACTTATGACCATTACAGCATCCCCATGATCACGTGATCCAAATTCAGATGCTTGGCAACTGACTCATATTTATGATAGTTGCAGTGTCCTGGGGTCACATGATCCCCTTCTGCAGCCTTCTGATAAGCAAAGTCAATGGAGAAGCCAAATTCACTTAATAGCTGTGTTACTAACTGAAAAATTGCAGTGATTCATTTAACAACTGTGGCAAGAATGGTTGTAAGATGAGGCAAAATTCACTTCACAAATGTCTTAACAAATGTTGGGCTCAATTAATAACAACAACAACAACAACAACAACAACAACAATAATAATAATAATAATAATAATAATAATAATAATAATAATAATAATAATAATAATATCATCAAATATCCACATCTGCCTATCCCAGGTCCTGGGTAAGGACTCGATAGGTAGACAAAATGCCAAATCCAGTCTGAACATCTGGCTGACTGTGCGATGATCAATAATAATAATAATGACAAAGTAGCAACAATGGTGCATTGGAAGATCTGCAAGAAATATCATTTGCCTGTAAGCAAAAACTGGTGGGATCATAAAATAGAGAAAGTCATAGAAAATGATAAAATTAAACTGCTCTGGGACTTCAGAATTCAAACAGACAAGCACCTGCAACATAACACCCCAGACTTAACAATTGTCGATAAGAAAGACAANAAAGTAGCAACAATGGTGCATTGGAAGATCTGCAAGAAATATCATTTGCCTGTAAGCAAAAACTGGTGGGATCATAAAATAGAGAAAGTCATAGAAAATGATAAAATTAAACTGCTCTGGGACTTCAGAATTCAAACAGACAAGCACCTGCAACATAACACCCCAGACTTAACAATTGTCGATAAGAAAGACAAAAAAAAGTCTGGATAGTGGATGTGGCAATGCCTGGAGACAGCAGAATAGACGAGAAAGAACTGGAGAAGATAACAAAATACAAAGACCTACAAAAGACTGTGGCAAAAGCAAGCAAGAGTAGTACCAATAGTAATAGACACATTGGGTGCAATCCCAAAACAACTGGAGCACCACTTGAACACCATTGGCATTGACAAATTTGCCATTAGTCAATTGGAAAAGGCGGCCTTACTAGGAACTGCTTCCATCCTGCGACGATATCTGTAATACCATCAAACATCCACATCTGCCTATCCCAGGCCAAATCCAGTCTGAACATCTGGCTGACTGTGCGATGATCAATAATAATAATAATAATTTGGAAGTGACCTTGGAGGTTATCTAGTCCAACCCCCTGCTCAGGCAGGAAACCCTATACCATTTCAGACAAATGGTTCTCCAGTCTCTTCTTAAAAACTTCCAGTGTTGAGGTCATAGATCAAGGACTACTTGATAAACTATCTGTAGAGCTTTATAGAACTGTTCAGTGAAAAAATAAAAGGATCTTATATTTTAGAATATAATAGAATACAGCTGGAAGGGACCTTGGAGGTCTTCTAGTCCAGCCCCCTGCTCAAGCAGGAGAACCTATATTGTCTCAGACAGGTGAATGTCTAGTCTCTTCTTAAAGATCTCCAGTGATGGAGCGCCCATGATTTCTGGAGTCAAGCTGTTCCACTGGTTGATTGTCCTCACTGTCAGGAAGTTTTTCCTTAATTCCAGGTTGCTTCTCTCCTTGATCAGTTTCCAACCATTGTTTCTCATCCTTCCCTCTGGTGCTCTAGTGAACAACCTGACCCTCTCTGCCTTATGGCAGCCCCTCAGATACTGAAACACTGCTATCATATCTCCCCTATTTCTTCTTTTCTTTAGACTAACCAAACCCAAGTCCCGGTTGATAATGGAACCCAGATTTTCCAAGGAAAACAAAACATGGATGGAAGTTTTGATTATGGCAATGAACTTTAGAGTTTTAGATCCAGTTGTGTGTGTATGTTTGTCTGTGTTTATGTGCTTTCCAGTTGAGGCTTTGGTGGTTTCCATGAGTTCATTTGTTTTCTTGATATATAGGAAAGAAAATGTTTGCAGAAAAAGTAACACTCATTTCTTAGCAGCTTGCTGTCAAATTCCTCATAACAGTTCCATGGGAAAGGGTCACTGCACTCTGTCGAAAATAATAAAAAAATAAAGATAAAATAAAACAAAGCTTGGCACAAAACTGTGGGTTGTTTCTCCCTGCTTTGGGTCAAGAAATTGCAGAGTGGGAGCCTGGAGATAAATAGATTATCTGGTCCTAGCACTGTTAGCAGGACAGTTTATAATGGGTTTACTTACTATGTTCATAAAATTTATTTGTAACAATGTTTGCTCTTATGAATTGAATGAAAAGAAGCAGACAAAGAAACATTCTAGGAAGTTATAAAGGAATAAAAAATAGGTATAGAAAACTGAAAAACCAAAGCATACTGGTTATGTATTTACAGATACGTATATCATTATAAAAGTACTATAGAAGCACCCCAGTAAATTATTCTTCTTCTTCTTCTTCTTCTTCTTCTTCTTCTTCTTCTTCTTCTTCTTCTTCTTCTTCTTCTTCTTCTTCTTCTTCTTCTTCTTCTTCTTCTTCTTCTTCTTCTTCTTCTTCTTCTTCTTCTTCTTCTTCTTCTTTT